>NW_027142689.1:12500-22500 GCF_026170545.1 Melanerpes formicivorus
AGAGCACGTCTACTCGCCCAGGGAGAGCACGTCTACTCGCCCAGGGAGAGCACGTCTACTCGCCGAGGGAGAGCACGTCTACTCGCCCAGGGAGAGCACGTCTACTCGCCGAGGGAGAGCACGTCTACTCGCCCAGGGAGAGCACGTCTACTCGCCCAGGGAGAGCACGTCTACTCGCCCAGGGAGAGCACGTCTACTCGCCCAGGGAGAGCACGTCTACTCGCCCAGGGAGAGCACGTCTACTCGCCCAGGGAGAGCACGTCTACTCGCCCAGGGAGAGCACGTCTACTCGCCGAGGGAGAGCACGTCTACTCGCCGAGGGAGAGCACGTCTACTCGCCGAGGGAGAGCACGTCTACCTCCCGCCTGAGGGAGAGCACGGGGGGGGGGGGACAAAGACAGGCGGCAGCAGCTTCGGTGAACGTCACCCGGGAGGCGACCGGGGCTGTCCCGGGGCAGTCCCGGGAAGCCGGCGTCCGACACAGGGAACCGTCAGCTGCCGGACCGGGGCGAATCCCCGCGGCCACGGCAGGGGTGGGGGCTCGAAGACAGCCGGCAGCCGCTTCGGTGAACGTCACCCGGGAGGAGACTGGGGCCCTCCCGGGACCGTCCCGGGAAGACGACGTTCGGCACGAGATCCCGGCCGCGGCCGGACCGGCTCGAAGCCTCGCGGTCCCGGCAGCAGCCGGAGCCGCTCGCCGCCTCGGGCTCCCGGCCCCCTACAGATCCGGCGACTCGTTCGCGGGCGGCGGGGGGAGGCAGTGGAGGGGGTGCGGGGAGAAGCGGCAGCGGAGGCGGAGGGGGGGGGGGCTCGAAGACAGCCGGCAGCCGCTTCGGTGAACGTCACCCAGGAGGCGATCGGGGCCGTCCCGGGGCCGTCCCGGGATGCCGGCTTCCGGCACGGGGTCCCGGCCGCGGCCGGACCGGCTCGTATCCCCGCGGCTCCGGCAGGGGGGGGGGGGGCTCGAAGACAGCCGGCAGTCGCCTCGGTGAACGTCACCCGGCCGGCGACCGCGGCCGTTCCGGGGCCGTCCCGGGAAGCCTGCGACAGGCACGGGGTCCCAGCCGCGGCCGGACCGGCTCGAAGCCCCGCGGCCCCGGCACGGGGGAGGCCCAAAGACTGGCGGCAGCCGCTTCGCTGAACGTCACCCGGCCGGCGACCGGGGCCGTCCCGGGGCCGTCCCGGGATGCCGGCATCCGGCACGGGGTCCTGGCCGCGGCCGGAGCGGCTCGAATCCCCGCGGTCCCGGCAGCAGCCGGAGCCGCTCGCCGTTCGGGCTCCCGGCACCCTACGGATCCGGCGACTCGTTCGCCGGCGGCGGGGGGAGGCAGTGAAGGAGGTGCGGGCAGAAGCGGCAGCGGAGGCGGAGGGGGGGGGGGGGGCTCGAAGACAGCCGGCAGCCGCTTCGGAGAACGTCACCCGGCCGGCGACCGCGGCCGTTCCGGGGCCGTCCCGGGAAGCCTGCGACAGGCACGGGGTCCCGGCCTCGGCCGGACCCGCACTGGGTGCCGCCGCCTCGGGCTCTCGGGACGGTATGGATCCGCCGACTCGTTCGCCGGCGGCGGGGGGAGGCAGTGGAGGGGGTGCGGGGAGAAGCGGCAGCGGAGGCGGAGGGGGGGGGGGGGCTCGAAGACAGCCGGCAGCCGCTTCGGTGAACGTCACCCAGGAGGCGATCGGGGCCGTCCCGGGGCCGTCCCGGGATGCCGGCTTCCGGCACGGGGTCCCGGCCGCGGCCGGAGCGGCTCGAATCCCCGCGGTCCCGGCAGCAGCCGGAGCCGCTCGCCGTTCGGGCTCCCGGCACCCTACGGATCCGGCGACTCGTTCGCCGGCGGCGGGGGGAGGCAGTGAAGGAGGTGCGGGCAGAAGCGGCAGCGGAGGCGGAGGGGGGGGGGGGGGCTCGAAGACAGCCGGCAGCCGCTTCGGAGAACGTCACCCGGCCGGCGACCGCGGCCGTTCCGGGGCCGTCCCGGGAAGCCTGCGACAGGCACGGGGTCCCGGCCTCGGCCGGACCCGCACTGGGTGCCGCCGCCTCGGGCTCTCGGGACGGTGTGGATCCGCCGACTCGTTCGCCGGCGGCGGGGGGAGGCAGTGGAGGGGGTGCGGGGAGAAGCGGCAGCGGAGGCGGAGGGGGGGGGGGGCTCGAAGACAGCCGTCAGCCGCTTCGGTGAACGTCACCCGGGAGGCGACCGGGACCGGCCCGGGAAGCCATCGTCCGGCCCGGGATCCCGGCCGCGGCCGGACCGGCTCGAAGCCCCGCGGCCCCGGCACGGGGGAGGCCCAAAGACTGGCGGCAGCCGCTTCGCTGAACGTCACCCGGCCGGCGACCGGGGCCGTCCCGGGGCCGTCCCGGGATGCCGGCTTCCGGCACGGGGTCCCGGCCGCGGCCGGACCGGCTCGAATCCCCGCGGTCCCGGCAGCAGCCGGAGCCGCTCGCCGTTCGGGCTCCCGGCACCCTACGGATCCGCCGACTCGTTCGCCGGCGGCGGGGGGAGGCAGTGGAGGCGGTGCGGGCAGAAGCGGCAGCGGAGGCGGAGGGGGGGGGGCTCGAAGACAGCCGGCAGCCGCTTCGCTGAACGTCACCCGGCCGGCGACCGGGGCCGTCCCGGGGCTGTCCGGGGATGCCGGCTTCCGGCACGGGGTCCCGGCCGCGGCCGGACCGTCTCGAATCCCCGCGGTCCCGGCAGCAGCCGGAGCCGCTCGCCGTTCGGGCTCCCGGCACCCTACAGATCCGGCGACTCGTTCGCGGGCGGCGGGGGGAGGCAGTGGAGGGGGTGCGGGCAGAAGCGGCCGCGGAGGCGGAGGGGGGGAGGGGCTCGAAGACAGCCGGCAGCCGCTTCGGTGAACGTCACCCAGGAGGCGATCGGGGCCGTCCCGGGGCCGTCCCGGGATGCCGGCTTCCGGCACGGGGTCCCGGCCGCGGCCGGAGCGGCTCGAATCCCCGCGGTCCCGGCAGCAGCCGGAGCCGCTCGCCGTTCGGGCTCCCGGCACCCTACGGATCCGGCGACTCGTTCGCCGGCGGCGGGGGGAGGCAGTGAAGGAGGTGCGGGCAGAAGCGGCAGCGGAGGCGGAGGGGGGGGGGGGGGCTCGAAGACAGCCGGCAGCCGCTTCGGAGAACGTCACCCGGCCGGCGACCGCGGCCGTTCCGGGGCCGTCCCGGGAAGCCTGCGACAGGCACGGGGTCCCGGCCTCGGCCGGACCCGCACTGGGTGCCGCCGCCTCGGGCTCTCGGGACGGTGTGGATCCGCCGACTCGTTCGCCGGCGGCGGGGGGAGGCAGTGGAGGGGGTGCGGGGAGAAGCGGCAGCGGAGGCGGAGGGGGGGGGGGGCTCGAAGACAGCCGGCAGCCGCTTCGGTGAACGTCACCCAGGAGGCGATCGGGGCCGTCCCGGGGCCGTCCCGGGATGCCGGCTTCCGCCACGGGGTCCCGGCCGCGGCCGGACCGGCTCGAATCCCCGCGGTCCCGGCAGCAGCCGGAGCCGCTCGCCGTTCGGGCTCCCGGCACCCTACGGATCCGGCGACTCGTTCGCGGGAGGCGGGGGGAGGCAGTGAAGGAGGTGCGGGCAGAAGCGGCAGCGGAGGCGGAGGGGGGGGGGGGGGGCTCGGAGACAGCCGTCAACCGCTTCGGTGAACGTCACCCGGGAGGCGACCGGCGACCGGCCCGGGAAGCCATCGTCCGGCCCGGGATCCCGGCCGCGGCCGGACCGGCTCGAAGCCCCGCGGCCCCGGCACGGGGGAGGCCCAAAGACTGGCGGCAGCCGCTTCGCTGAACGTCACCCGGCCGGCGACCGGGGCCGTCCCGGGGCCGTCCCGGGATGCCGGCTTCCGGCACGGGGTCCCGGCCGCGGCCGGAGCGGCTCGAAGCCCCGCGGTCCCGGCAGCAGCCGGAGCCGCTCGCCGTTCGGGCTCCCGGCACCCTACGGATCCGCCGACTCGTTCGCCGGCGGCGGGGGGAGGCAGTGGAGGGGGTGCGGGCAGAAGCGGCAGCGGAGGCGGAGGGGGGGGGGGGGCTCGAAGACAGCCGGCAGCCGCTTCGGTGAACGTCACCCGGCCGGCGACCGGGGCCGTCCCGGGGCTGTCCGGGGATGCCGGCTTCCGGCACGGGGTCCCGGCCGCGGCCGGAGCGGCTCGAATCCCCGCGGTCCCGGCAGCAGCCGGAGCCGCTCGCCGTTCGGGCTCCCGGCACCCTACAGATCCGGCGACTCGTTCGCGGGCGGCGGGGGGAGGCAGTGGAGGGGGTGCGGGCAGAAGCGGCCGCGGAGGCGGAGGGGGGGGGGGGGCTCGAAGACAGCCGTCAGCCGCTTCGGTGAACGTCACCCGGGAGGCGACCGGGACCGGCCCGGGAAGCCATCGTCCGGCCCGGGATCCCGGCCGCGGCCGGACCGGCTCGAAGCCCCGCGGCCCCGGCACGGGGGAGGCCCAAAGACTGGCGGCAGCCGCTTCGCTGAACGTCACCCGGCCGGCGACCGGGGCCGTCCCGGGGCCGTCCCGGGATGCCGGCTTCCGGCACGGGGTCCCGGCCGCGGCCGGACCGGCTCGAATCCCCGCGGTCCCGGCAGCAGCCGGAGCCGCTCGCCGTTCGGGCTCCCGGCACCCTACGGATCCGCCGACTCGTTCGCCGGCGGCGGGGGGAGGCAGTGGAGGCGGTGCGGGCAGAAGCGGCAGCGGAGGCGGAGGGGGGGGGGGCTCGAAGACAGCCGGCAGCCGCTTCGCTGAACGTCACCCGGCCGGCGACCGGGGCCGTCCCGGGGCTGTCCGGGGATGCCGGCTTCCGGCACGGGGTCCCGGCCGCGGCCGGACCGTCTCGAATCCCCGCGGTCCCGGCAGCAGCCGGAGCCGCTCGCCGTTCGGGCTCCCGGCACCCTACAGATCCGGCGACTCGTTCGCGGGCGGCGGGGGGAGGCAGTGGAGGGGGTGCGGGCAGAAGCGGCCGCGGAGGCGGAGGGGGGGAGGGGCTCGAAGACAGCCGGCAGCCGCTTCGGTGAACGTCACCCGGGAGGCGACCGGGACCGGCCCGGGAAGCCATCGTCCGGCCCCGGATCCCGGCCGCGGCCGGACCGGCTCGAAGCCCCGCGGCCCCGGCACGGGGGAGGCCCAAAGACTGGCGGCAGCCGCTTCGCTGAACGTCACCCGGCCGGCGACCGGGGCCGTCCCGGGGCCGTCCCGGGATGCCGGCTTCCGGCACGGGGTCCCGGCCGCGGCCGGACCGGCTCGAATCCCCGCGGTCCCGGCAGCAGCCGGAGCCGCTCGCCGTTCGGGCTCCCGGCACCCTACGGATCCGGCGACTCGTTCGCCGGCGGCGGGGGGAGGCAGTGGAGGCGGTGCGGGGAGAAGCGGCAGCGGAGGCGGAGGGGGGGCGGGGGGGACGATAGTGGCGGGGGGCGGGGGGGTGCTCGAAGGCCGGGGCGGGGGGGGCGACCTGTCCGTGCCCGGGGCAGCCCCGGGAAGCCGGCAGCCAGCACGGGGTCCCGGCAGCACCTGTTCCCTGCCCTGGGACTTGCCGTGCCCGGCGGCCGGTTGCCGGGTGGGGGGAGCGATGAGAGGCGGGGCGCAGCGGCCGGGGCAGCGCCGGGCCGCAGCGGGGGGCTGGGCGGGTGGGGTAGGCGTCGAGCGGCAAGCCCTCGGCTGCAGCGAATGTTCGGCGGTGCGGGGCGGGGGGGGGACGGGACGACACGTTGGGGGCGCCGAGTCCGAGCCACCCCCGGCCCCAGGGGCGGCCGGAGGGGGAGGCCGGTGCCTGGCCCTGGGAGCTGCTGGGCGCCGGATGGCCGAGGGTGCGTCAGAAGCCGCCCGAGCGGTCGAGCAGGTCCTCCAGAAAGGCCTAGGGTGGCTTCGAGGGCCCCGGGAGCAGTCGAGGGAGGCCTCCAGGCAGGTCTGGAGTGGATGGGAGGCCTTCCAAAGCAGACAAGGGAGGCTGCCAGCGGGGCCTAGGCTGGCACTGCAGCCTGTAAATGGTTGGGGGGGGGGGCCTCTGGTGCGGCCTGGAGTCTCTGGGTGGCGTCCAGAGAGGTGCAAAAGATCCTCTGGTGCGGCCTGTGGTGGCGGAGAAGCCTGCAGAGCGTGCGGGGGAGGCTTCTGGTGCGGCCTGGGGTGGGTCGGAAGCCTGCAGAGCGTGCGGGAGAGGCTTCTGGTGCGGCCTGGGGTGGCTGAGAAGCCTGCAGAGCGTGCGGGAGAGGCTTCTGGTGCGGCCTGGGGTGGCTGAGAAGCCTGCAGAGCGTGCGGGAGAGGCTTCTGCTGCGGCCTGGGGTGGCTGAGAAGCCTGCAGAGCGTGCGGGGGAGGCTTCTGTTGGGGCCTGGGGTGGGTCAGAAGCCTACAGAGCGTGCGGGGGAGGCTTCTGGTGCGGCCTGGGGTGGGTCGGAAGCCTGCAGAGCGTGCGGGAGAGGCTTCTGTTGGGGCCTGGGGTGGCTGAGAAGCCTGCAGAGCGTGCGGGGGAGGCTTCTGCTGCGGCCTGGGGTGGCTGAGAAGCCTGCAGAGCGTGCGGGGGAGGCTTCTGCTGCGGCCTGGGGTGGCTGAGAAGCCTGCAGAGCGTGCGGGGGAGGCTTCTGGTGCGGCCTGGGGTGGCTGAGAAGCCTGCAGAGCGTGCGGGGGAGGCTTCTGGTGCGGCCTGGGGTGGGACGGAAGCCTGCAGAGCGTGCGGGAGAGGCTTCTGCTGCGGCCTGGGGTGGGTCGGAAGCCTGCAGAGCGTGCGGGAGAGGCTTCTGTTGGGGCCTGGGGTGGCTGAGAAGCCTGCAGAGCGTGCGGGAGAGGCTTCTGCTGCGGCCTGGGGTGGCTGAGAAGCCTGCAGAGCGTGCGGGAGAGGCTTCTGCTGCGGCCTGGGGTGGCTGAGAAGCCTGCAGAGCGTGCGGGAGAGGCTTCTGCTGCGGCCTGGGGTGGCTGAGAAGCCTGCAGAGCGTGCGGGAGAGGCTTCTGCTGCGGCCTGGGGTGGCTGAGAAGCCTGCAGAGCGTGCGGGAGAGGCTTCTGCTGCGGCCTGGGGTGGCTGAGAAGCCTGCAGAGCGTGCGGGAGAGGCTTCTGCTGCGGCCTGGGGTGGCTGAGAAGCCTGCAGGGCGTGCGGGAGAGGCTTCTGCTGCGGCCTGGGGTGGGTGGGAAGCCTGCAGAGCGTGCGGGGGAGGCTTCTGGTGCGGCCTGGGGTGGCTGAGAAGCCTGCAGAGCGTGCGGGGGAGGCTTCTGCTGCGGCCTGGGGTGGCTGAGAAGCCTGAAGAGCGTGCGGGAGAGGCTTCTGGTGCGGCCTGGGGTGGCTGAGAAGCCTGCAGAGCGTGCGGGAGAGGCTTCTGGTGCGGCCTGGGGTGGCTGAGAAGCCTGCAGAGCGTGCGGGGGAGGCTTCTGGTGCGGCCTGGGGTGGCTGAGAAGCCTGCAGAGCGTGCGGGGGAGGCTTCTGCTGCGGCCTGGGGTGGCTGAGAAGCCTGCAGAGCGTGCGGGGGAGGCTTCTGGTGCGGCCTGGGGTGGCTGAGAAGCCTGCAGAGCGTGCGGGGGAGGCTTCTGGTGCGGCCTGGGGTGGCTGAGAAGCCTGCAGAGCGTGCGGGAGAGGCTTCTGGTGCGGCCTGGGGTGGCTGAGAAGCCTGCAGAGCGTGCGGGGGAGGCTTCTGCTGCGGCCTGGGGTGGCTGAGAAGCCTGCAGAGCGTGCGGGAGAGGCTTCTGCTGCGGCCTGGGGTGGGTCGGAAGCCTGCAGAGCTTGCGGGGGAGGCTTCTGGTGCGGCCTGGGGTGGGTCGGAAGCCTGCAGAGCATGCGGGGGAGGCTTCTGCTGCGGCCTGGGGTCTCTGGGTGGCCTCTAGAGAGGTGCAAAAGACCCTCTGGGTTGGGCTGGGGTGGCTCTTGGACCCCTGCCACACAGTGGAGAGAGGCCTCCGGCCCGCCACCTGTGTCCCTGTGTGCCTGAGTGCCTGTGTCCCTGTGTCCCTGTGTCCCTGTGTCCCTGAGTGCCTGAGTGCCTGTGTCCCTGTGTCCCTGTGTCCCTGAGTGCCTGAGTGCCTGAGTGCCTGTGTCCCTGTGTCCTTGTGTCCCTGTGTCCCTGTGTCCCTGTGTGCCCGAGTGCCTGTGTCCCTGTGTCCCTGTCTGTGTACCTGTGTGCGAGAGTGTCCGGCACGCCACCCAGCGGCGGCGGGCAAGCAGGTAGGCGGGTGGGCGGGCCGGCGAGGGCCAGTGTGAGTTTGGGGGGTGGGAGGGGAGGCGGCAGCTGGAAGCGTCAGAGGAGGGGGCGTGGCTCCGGCTGGCCCCGGGAGCAGGTTCCCGGGACCGGGACCGGCTGGACCCGGCGGGTGGTTGATCCCGGGGCGGGGGGCAGAGGCGGCGGGAAGCGGCAGCTGCGTGTGCGGCGGGGGGGTGGAGGGCGAACCGCGGCGGGAAGCGGATGCTTCAGAGCAGGTTACGGGGGCGGGGACGGACGACACCACCTGTCCCCGCCCCGGGACGGGCTGGACCCGGCGCCCTGGACCCGGCGCCGTGTACCCGCCGCCGCCCCCGCCGCCGCCCCCCTCCGCCACCCCGGGACCCCGACGTTTTTTGGCGCCCGCGCCTTTTTTTGCTCCCCGCCTGCCCGCGCTGCCCCGGGCCCTCCCCCGGGGCGGGGCGGGAGGGAGGGACGGACGGACGGGTAGCCGGGGATCTCCGAGCGCGCGCCACCAGACCGAGGCGGGGTCCCGGCGGCGGCGGCGGCGGCGGCGGCGGCGGCGGCAGCAGCAAGCGACGGCGGGGGGGGCAGGCTAGGGAGAGAGGGGGAGCGGCATGCGGTAGGGCTGGGGGGTTTGTTTCGGGGGGGAGGGGTGGGGGGGGGGTGGCAGCGGTCAGCGAGAGCGGGGAGAGGGGGAGCGGCATGCGGTAGGGCTGGGGTGTTTTTGGGGTGGGGGCGTTGGGGGGATTAGCGGGCGGGCGGGCAGCCCAGCCAAGCGGCAAGCCGGGGGGCGGGCGAGGGCGGCTTTAGGGCCGGAGGAGCGGAGCGCAACCTCCCCCGTGCAGGCTCCAGCGTGGAGAGCAGCAAGTTTTTGGGGACGGGGGACGACGGACGGGAGGGGCAGCGGCGAGAGGCTAGCTGCGGCAAGGGGCACCGGCACGGCCGCCCTAACAGCGCCGCCTCGGTCGCAGGGGTTAGAGAGCAGCCGGGCAGCCCGGGAGGGAAGCGGCAGCCCGCGTCGCGATCCCCCCTCCAGGGGACAATGTGGGAAGGGGAAGCCGCGGCGGCTTTGGCGGGGGGTGCCCAGCTGCTAGCGGCTTCGGGGGGCAGTTAGCGGCGGCGGGGGGGGGGGGAGATGGGTCGCGGCAGCGGCAAGAGATAACGGCGGGCGGGGGGGCTCCGTGCAAAGCGGTAACGGGAGCCGGGGGGTGTGGGGAGCTGGGGGTGGCAGCAGCGGCAAGAGGCAACGTCGGGAGGGGGGGCTCCGCGCAAACCGGTAACGGGGGCCGGGGGGTGTGGGGGGGGCGGTGGTGGCCGCGGCAAGAGGCAACGGCAGGCGGGGGGGCTCCGCGCAAACCGGCAGCGGGGGGGGGGGGCGGGGGTAGCGGCAAGAGGCAACGGCGGGAAGGGGGGGCTCCGCGCAAACCGCTAACGGGAGCCGGGGGGTGTGGGGAGCTGGGGGTGGCAGCAGCGGCAAGAGGCAACGTCGGGAGGGGGGGCTCCGCGCAAACCGGTAACGGGGGCCGGGGGGTGTGGGGGGGGGCGGTGGTGGCCGCGGCGAGAGGCAACGGCAGGCGGGGGGGCTCCGCGCAAACCGGCAGCGGGGGGGGGGCGGGGGTAACGGCAAGAGGCAACGGCGGGAAGGGGGGGCTCCGCGCAAACCGGCAGCGGGGGGGGGGCGGGGGTAGCGGCAAGAGGCAACGGCGGGAAGGGGGGGCTACGCGCAAACCGGCAGCGGGGGGGGGCGGGGGTAGCGGAAGAGGCAACGGCGGGAAGGGGGGGCTCCGCGCAAACCGGCAGCGGGGGGGGGGCGGGGGTAGCGGCAAGAGGCAACGGCGGGAAGGGGGGGCTCCGCGCAAACCGGCAGCGGGGGGGGGGCGGGGGTAGCGGCAAGAG
>NW_027142689.1:35000-45000 GCF_026170545.1 Melanerpes formicivorus
GCGGGGAGAAGGCCCTCGTCTCTCTCCCCGCCTTGCCACGGGAGCACCGGGACGTGCTAGAGGAGACAGCGACCCGCGGAAGCGGGGCGCGCCCCCGGCACGCCAGGACCTTAGAGCCGGGGCGGCTCGCTCGGCAGCGGGCGGGGGTACGGGCCACAAAGCCGCCCTTCTCAGGCTAGAGGTTTCATTTAGGGAGGAACCCTCGGGGACCCCACCCGGGCAGGTGAGGCCTCACGCGCGGCGCCGCTTTTAGCCCCTTTTAACTTTCGCGACGCCGCCGCCTCGCTCTCGGCTCGGCCAACCCCCGCCACACGCAGCTGCTCGCGGCCGGCACCCGCGGGTACCCGGAACCGAGGACGACACCGGCGCCTCACGCGTTTTAGGACACCTGAAAACTCACGGGGCCACGCAGCAGTCACAAAGCCGGTTGCGGTCGACCGGTCCCCGAACCCTGCCCCAGCGCCGGGGGGGAGGTGGAAAGGGGAGGATGCGGCAAGGCACGCGCCGGGCCGCTAACGCCACGGCTCCCCCCCGCTCGAGCCGCTCGGGGCTGGGGGAACGAGGACGACACCTCACACGCGACGGGAAGCGAAGTGGAAAGGAAGACCGCCCTTGCCCTGCCGGCCGGGGGCCCTTTCCGACGCGACCCGAAAGGCCTCATCGATCAACAAGGACAGAAGGAAAGGAAGCCAGCGGAGGCCCCACGGCCTCGCTCTTCTGGGACAGACACAGCCACGCGCACCCGCCACCGCCCTCGGGAGCAGCCAGCAGGCACGGGGCTCGGCGTGCGGGCAACACGCCGGAGGAGCAAACGGGGCGCCCTCCAGAGATGGGGGGGGGGGGCAAGCTGCACCGGGCCGCACCGGCTCACAGGGCACCTCTGCCTCCCCGAAATGTGGGCTTGCATTTTCCCTCAAGCTGCACCGAGTTACATCTCCATCACGGGGCGCCCCTCTGGAGCCAGGAGGAAGCCGTGCTGGGGCACCGGCTTGCCCTCCTCCCCCCATGCCGGGCTCCATAGCATACGAGTGGCCAGTCACCGCCGCTGGCTTTTCCCTTAGATGCCGTGCCCCCGCGGGCTGCGGCTTTGGCCATGGGGGGGAACCCCCGTGAAGAGGGTCCAGTGCTGGGAACTCTCTCTGCCCCTTACCGGGCTCTCTCTCGCCGTACCTGGACGGGCTTGCTTTCCATTCTTGGTGGGACCGACGCCGGCACCACGTCTCCCCGGCTTTCTCTGCCCCCGTGCCCCACCGGGCAAACTTCGCTTCGGGGGTTCCACACTTTGGCAGTGGCCGGCGCCAGCCACTCGTCAACTTTTTTTCTTTTCCCCGCTTTCGTTGCCGAGCCCGGGCTGGGCTCCGGCTCACGGACGAGCGAAACCCATCCAACACCGCTGAGGGTGCGCCAGCGGCCGCTCCAAACCGCCGCGCCTTTGTTCGGCCCCGCGGGTCCCCTCTCTGACCCGGGCGAAAGCCACCGAGAAGCCAGACGGACCCCTGCCCAGCCGCCTGGCGGGTGGCTTGGAGCAGCCGCTCGGCAGCGCTGCCCTGGGAGTGCTCGGCGTCGCTTGTTCCCTCATATACGGAACTGGAGGGCCGTCAGCTCCGCGAGCGCACAACCAGCCGACCTCCGCCCAGCGGCAGGTCGCAGAAATCACGCCGGCTTGTACGATGACGTAGGCGGAGGCAGAGCGCAACAGCGACCCCTTGGCGACAAGCGCGATCTCCGCGGAGAGCACGTCTACTCGCCGAGGGAGAGCACGTCTACTCGCCCAGGGAGAGCACGTCTACTCGCCGAGGGAGAGCACGTCTACTCGCCGAGGGAGAGCACGTCTACTCGCCCAGGGAGAGCACGTCTACTCGCCCAGGGAGAGCACGTCTACTCGCCCAGGGAGAGCACGTCTACTCGCCCAGGGAGAGCACGTCTACTCGCCCAGGGAGAGCACGTCTACTCGCCGAGGGAGAGCACGTCTACTCGCCCAGGGAGAGCACGTCTACTCGCCCAGGGAGAGCACGTCTACTCGCCCAGGGAGAGCACGTCTACTCGCCCAGGGAGAGCACGTCTACTCGCCCAGGGAGAGCACGTCTACTCGCCCAGGGAGAGCACGTCTACTCGCCCAGGGAGAGCACGTCTACTCGCCGAGGGAGAGCACGTCTACTCGCCGAGGGAGAGCACGTCTACTCGCCGAGGGAGAGCACGTCTACTCGCCGAGGGAGAGCACGTCTACTCGCCGAGGGAGAGCACGTCTACCTCCCGCCTGAGGGAGAGCACGGGGGGGGGGGGACAAAGACAGGCGGCAGCAGCTTCGGTGAACGTCACCCGGGAGGCGACCGGGGCTGTCCCGGGGCAGTCCCGGGAAGCCGGCGTCCGACACAGGGAACCGTCAGCTGCCGGACCGGGGCGAATCCCCGCGGCCACGGCAGGGGTGGGGGCCCAAAGACTGGCGGCAGCCGCTTCGCTGAACGTCACCCGGCCGGCGACCGGGGCCGTCCCGGGGCCGTCCCGGGATGCCGGCATCCGGCACGGGGTCCTGGCCGCGGCCGGAGCGGCTCGAATCCCCGCGGTCCCGGCAGCAGCCGGAGCCGCTCGCCGTTCGGGCTCCCGGCACCCTACGGATCCGGCGACTCGTTCGCCGGCGGCGGGGGGAGGCAGTGAAGGAGGTGCGGGCAGAAGCGGCAGCGGAGGCGGAGGGGGGGGGGGGGGCTCGAAGACAGCCGGCAGCCGCTTCGGAGAACGTCACCCGGCCGGCGACCGCGGCCGTTCCGGGGCCGTCCCGGGAAGCCTGCGACAGGCACGGGGTCCCGGCCTCGGCCGGACCCGCACTGGGTGCCGCCGCCTCGGGCTCTCGGGACGGTATGGATCCGCCGACTCGTTCGCCGGCGGCGGGGGGAGGCAGTGGAGGGGGTGCGGGGAGAAGCGGCAGCGGAGGCGGAGGGGGGGGGGGGGCTCGAAGACAGCCGGCAGCCGCTTCGGTGAACGTCACCCAGGAGGCGATCGGGGCCGTCCCGGGGCCGTCCCGGGATGCCGGCTTCCGGCACGGGGTCCCGGCCGCGGCCGGAGCGGCTCGAATCCCCGCGGTCCCGGCAGCAGCCGGAGCCGCTCGCCGTTCGGGCTCCCGGCACCCTACGGATCCGGCGACTCGTTCGCCGGCGGCGGGGGGAGGCAGTGAAGGAGGTGCGGGCAGAAGCGGCAGCGGAGGCGGAGGGGGGGGGGGGGGCTCGAAGACAGCCGGCAGCCGCTTCGGAGAACGTCACCCGGCCGGCGACCGCGGCCGTTCCGGGGCCGTCCCGGGAAGCCTGCGACAGGCACGGGGTCCCGGCCTCGGCCGGACCCGCACTGGGTGCCGCCGCCTCGGGCTCTCGGGACGGTGTGGATCCGCCGACTCGTTCGCCGGCGGCGGGGGGAGGCAGTAGAGGGGGTGCGGGGAGAAGCGGCAGCGGAGGCGGAGGGGGGGGGGGGCTCGAAGACAGCCGGCAGCCGCTTCGGTGAACGTCACCCAGGAGGCGATCGGGGCCGTCCCGGGGCCGTCCCGGGATGCCGGCTTCCGCCACGGGGGTCCCGGCCGCGGCCGGACCGGCTCGAATCCCCGCGGTCCCGGCAGCAGCCGGAGCCGCTCGCCGTTCGGGCTCCCGGCACCCTACGGATCCGGCGACTCGTTCGCGGGAGGCGGGGGGAGGCAGTGAAGGAGGTGCGGGCAGAAGCGGCAGCGGAGGCGGAGGGGGGGGGGGGGGGCTCGGAGACAGCCGTCAACCGCTTCGGTGAACGTCACCCGGGAGGCGACCGGCGACCGGCCCGGGAAGCCATCGTCCGGCCCGGGATCCCGGCCGCGGCCGGACCGGCTCGAAGCCCCGCGGCCCCGGCACGGGGGAGGCCCAAAGACTGGCGGCAGCCGCTTCGCTGAACGTCACCCGGCCGGCGACCGGGGCCGTCCCGGGGCCGTCCCGGGATGCCGGCTTCCGGCACGGGGTCCCGGCCGCGGCCGGAGCGGCTCGAAGCCCCGCGGTCCCGGCAGCAGCCGGAGCCGCTCGCCGTTCGGGCTCCCGGCACCCTACGGATCCGCCGACTCGTTCGCCGGCGGCGGGGGGAGGCAGTGGAGGGGGTGCGGGCAGAAGCGGCAGCGGAGGCGGAGGGGGGGGGGGGGCTCGAAGACAGCCGGCAGCCGCTTCGGTGAACGTCACCCGGCCGGCGACCGGGGCCGTCCCGGGGCTGTCCGGGGATGCCGGCTTCCGGCACGGGGTCCCGGCCGCGGCCGGAGCGGCTCGAATCCCCGCGGTCCCGGCAGCAGCCGGAGCCGCTCGCCGTTCGGGCTCCCGGCACCCTACAGATCCGGCGACTCGTTCGCGGGCGGCGGGGGGAGGCAGTGGAGGGGGTGCGGGCAGAAGCGGCCGCGGAGGCGGAGGGGGGGGGGGGGCTCGAAGACAGCCGTCAGCCGCTTCGGTGAACGTCACCCGGGAGGCGACCGGGACCGGCCCGGGAAGCCATCGTCCGGCCCGGGATCCCGGCCGCGGCCGGACCGGCTCGAAGCCCCGCGGCCCCGGCACGGGGGAGGCCCAAAGACTGGCGGCAGCCGCTTCGCTGAACGTCACCCGGCCGGCGACCGGGGCCGTCCCGGGGCCGTCCCGGGATGCCGGCTTCCGGCACGGGGTCCCGGCCGCGGCCGGACCGGCTCGAATCCCCGCGGTCCCGGCAGCAGCCGGAGCCGCTCGCCGTTCGGGCTCCCGGCACCCTACGGATCCGCCGACTCGTTCGCCGGCGGCGGGGGGAGGCAGTGGAGGCGGTGCGGGCAGAAGCGGCAGCGGAGGCGGAGGGGGGGGGGGCTCGAAGACAGCCGGCAGCCGCTTCGCTGAACGTCACCCGGCCGGCGACCGGGGCCGTCCCGGGGCTGTCCGGGGATGCCGGCTTCCGGCACGGGGTCCCGGCCGCGGCCGGACCGTCTCGAATCCCCGCGGTCCCGGCAGCAGCCGGAGCCGCTCGCCGTTCGGGCTCCCGGCACCCTACAGATCCGGCGACTCGTTCGCGGGCGGCGGGGGGAGGCAGTGGAGGGGGTGCGGGCAGAAGCGGCCGCGGAGGCGGAGGGGGGGAGGGGCTCGAAGACAGCCGGCAGCCGCTTCGGTGAACGTCACCCGGGAGGCGACCGGGACCGGCCCGGGAAGCCATCGTCCGGCCCCGGATCCCGGCCGCGGCCGGACCGGCTCGAAGCCCCGCGGCCCCGGCACGGGGGAGGCCCAAAGACTGGCGGCAGCCGCTTCGCTGAACGTCACCCGGCCGGCGACCGGGGCCGTCCCGGGGCCGTCCCGGGATGCCGGCTTCCGGCACGGGGTCCCGGCCGCGGCCGGACCGGCTCGAATCCCCGCGGTCCCGGCAGCAGCCGGAGCCGCTCGCCGTTCGGGCTCCCGGCACCCTACGGATCCGGCGACTCGTTCGCCGGCGGCGGGGGGAGGCAGTGGAGGCGGTGCGGGGAGAAGCGGCAGCGGAGGCGGAGGGGGGGCGGGGGGGGACGATAGTGGCGGGGGGCGGGGGGTGCTCGAAGGCAGCCGGCAGCCGGTTCGGTGAACATTCGCCGGGGCGGGGGGGCGACCTGTCCGTGCCCGGGGCAGCCCCGGGAAGCCGGCAGCCAGCACGGGGTCCCGGCAGCACCTGTTCCCTGCCCTGGGACTTGCCGTGCCCGGCGGCCGGTTGCTGGGTGGGGGGAGCGATGAGAGGCGGGGCGCAGCGGCCGGGGCAGCGCCGGGCCGCAGCGGGGGGCTGGGCGGGTGGGGTAGGCGTCGAGCGGCAAGCCCTCGGCTGCAGCGAATGTTCGGCGGTGCGGGGCGGGGGGGGGACGGGACGACACGTTGGGGGGCGCCGAGTCCGAGCCACCCCCGGCCCCAGGGGCGGCCGGAGGGGGAGGCCGGTGCCTGGCCCTGGGAGCTGCTGGGCGCCGGATGGCCGAGGGTGCGTCAGAAGCCGCCCGAGCGGGTCGAGCAGGTCCTCCAGAAAGGCCTAGGGTGGCTTCGAGGGCCCCGGGAGCAGTCGAGGGAGGCCTCCAGGCAGGTCTGGAGTGGATGGGAGGCCTTCCAAAGCAGACAAGGGAGGCTGCCAGCGGGGCCTAGGCTGGCACTGCAGCCTGTAAATGGTTGGGGGGGGGGGGCCTCTGGTGCGGCCTGGAGTCTCTGGGTGGCGTCCAGAGAGGTGCAAAAGATCCTCTGGTGCGGCCTGTGGTGGCGGAGAAGCCTGCAGAGCGTGCGGGGGGAGGCTTCTGGTGCGGCCTGGGGTGGGTCGGAAGCCTGCAGAGCGTGCGGGAGAGGCTTCTGGTGCGGCCTGGGGTGGCTGAGAAGCCTGCAGAGCGTGCGGGAGAGGCTTCTGGTGCGGCCTGGGGTGGCTGAGAAGCCTGCAGAGCGTGCGGGAGAGGCTTCTGCTGCGGCCTGGGGTGGCTGAGAAGCCTGCAGAGCGTGCGGGGGGAGGCTTCTGTTGGGGCCTGGGGTGGGTCAGAAGCCTACAGAGCGTGCGGGGGAGGCTTCTGGTGCGGCCTGGGGTGGGTCGGAAGCCTGCAGAGCGTGCGGGAGAGGCTTCTGTTGGGGCCTGGGGTGGCTGAGAAGCCTGCAGAGCGTGCGGGGGAGGCTTCTGCTGCGGCCTGGGGGTGGCTGAGAAGCCTGCAGAGCGTGCGGGGGAGGCTTCTGCTGCGGCCTGGGGTGGCTGAGAAGCCTGCAGAGCGTGCGGGGGAGGCTTCTGGTGCGGCCTGGGGTGGCTGAGAAGCCTGCAGAGCGTGCGGGGGAGGCTTCTGGTGCGGCCTGGGGTGGGACGGAAGCCTGCAGAGCGTGCGGGAGAGGCTTCTGCTGCGGCCTGGGGTGGGTCGGAAGCCTGCAGAGCGTGCGGGAGAGGCTTCTGTTGGGGCCTGGGGTGGCTGAGAAGCCTGCAGAGCGTGCGGGAGAGGCTTCTGCTGCGGCCTGGGGTGGCTGAGAAGCCTGCAGAGCGTGCGGGAGAGGCTTCTGCTGCGGCCTGGGGTGGCTGAGAAGCCTGCAGAGCGTGCGGGAGAGGCTTCTGCTGCGGCCTGGGGTGGCTGAGAAGCCTGCAGAGCGTGCGGGAGAGGCTTCTGCTGCGGCCTGGGGTGGCTGAGAAGCCTGCAGAGCGTGCGGGAGAGGCTTCTGCTGCGGCCTGGGGTGGCTGAGAAGCCTGCAGAGCGTGCGGGAGAGGCTTCTGCTGCGGCCTGGGGTGGCTGAGAAGCCTGCAGGGCGTGCGGGGAGAGGCTTCTGCTGCGGCCTGGGGTGGGTGGGAAGCCTGCAGAGCGTGCGGGGGAGGCTTCTGGTGCGGCCTGGGGTGGCTGAGAAGCCTGCAGAGCGTGCGGGGGAGGCTTCTGCTGCGGCCTGGGGTGGCTGAGAAGCCTGAAGAGCGTGCGGGAGAGGCTTCTGGTGCGGCCTGGGGTGGCTGAGAAGCCTGCAGAGCGTGCGGGAGAGGCTTCTGGTGCGGCCTGGGGTGGCTGAGAAGCCTGCAGAGCGTGCGGGGGAGGCTTCTGGTGCGGCCTGGGGTGGCTGAGAAGCCTGCAGAGCGTGCGGGGGAGGCTTCTGCTGCGGCCTGGGGTGGCTGAGAAGCCTGCAGAGCGTGCGGGGGAGGCTTCTGGTGCGGCCTGGGGTGGCTGAGAAGCCTGCAGAGCGTGCGGGGGAGGCTTCTGGTGCGGCCTGGGGTGGCTGAGAAGCCTGCAGAGCGTGCGGGAGAGGCTTCTGGTGCGGCCTGGGGTGGCTGAGAAGCCTGCAGAGCGTGCGGGGGAGGCTTCTGCTGCGGCCTGGGGTGGCTGAGAAGCCTGCAGAGCGTGCGGGAGAGGCTTCTGCTGCGGCCTGGGGTGGGTCGGAAGCCTGCAGAGCTTGCGGGGGAGGCTTCTGGTGCGGCCTGGGGTGGGTCGGAAGCCTGCAGAGCATGCGGGGGAGGCTTCTGCTGCGGCCTGGGGTCTCTGGGTGGCCTCTAGAGAGGTGCAAAAGACCCTCTGGGTTGGGCTGGGGTGGCTCTTGGACCCCTGCCACACAGTGGAGAGAGGCCTCCGGCCCGCCACCTGTGTCCCTGTGTGCCTGAGTGCCTGTGTCCCTGTGTCCCTGTGTCCCTGTGTCCCTGAGTGCCTGAGTGCCTGTGTCCCTGTGTCCCTGTGTCCCTGAGTGCCTGAGTGCCTGAGTGCCTGTGTCCCTGTGTCCTTGTGTCCCTGTGTCCCTGTGTCCCTGTGTGCCCGAGTGCCTGTGTCCCTGTGTCCCTGTCTGTGTACCTGTGTGCGAGAGTGTCCGGCACGCCACCCAGCGGCGGCGGGCAAGCAGGTAGGCGGGTGGGCGGGCCGGCGAGGGCCAGTGTGAGTTTGGGGGGTGGGAGGGGAGGCGGCAGCTGGAAGCGTCAGAGGAGGGGGCGTGGCTCCGGCTGGCCCCGGGAGCAGGTTCCCGGGACCGGGACCGGCTGGACCCGGCGGGTGGTTGATCCCGGGGGCGGGGGGCAGAGGCGGCGGGAAGCGGCAGCTGCGTGTGCGGCGGGGGGGGTGGAGGGCGAACCGCGGCGGGAAGCGGATGCTTCAGAGCAGGTTACGGGGGCGGGGGACGGACGACACCACCTGTCCCCGCCCCGGGACGGGCTGGACCCGGCGCCCTGGACCCGGCGCCGTGTACCCGCCGCCGCCCCCGCCGCCGCCCCCCTCCGCCACCCCGGGACCCCGACGTTTTTTGGCGCCCGCGCCTTTTTTTGCTCCCCGCCTGCCCGCGCTGCCCCGGGCCCTCCCCCGGGGCGGGGCGGGAGGGAGGGACGGACGGACGGGTAGCCGGGGATCTCCGAGCGCGCGCCACCAGACCGAGGCGGGGTCCCGGCGGGCGGCGGCGGCGGCGGCGGCGGGCGGCGGCAGCAGCAAGCGACGGCGGGGGGGGGGCAGGCTAGGGAGAGAGGGGGAGCGGCATGCGGTAGGGCTGGGGGGTTTGTTTCGGGGGGGAGGGGTGGGGGGGGGGTGGCAGCGGTCAGCGAGAGCGGGGAGAGGGGGAGCGGCATGCGGTAGGGCTGGGGTGTTTTTGGGGTGGGGGCGTTGGGGGGGATTAGCGGGCGGGCGGGCAGCCCAGCCAAGCGGCAAGCCGGGGGGGCGGGCGAGGGCGGCTTTAGGGCCGGAGGAGCGGAGCGCAACCTCCCCCGTGCAGGCTCCAGCGTGGAGAGCAGCAAGTTTTTGGGGACGGGGGACGACGGACGGGAGGGGCAGCGGCGAGAGGCTAGCTGCGGCAAGGGGCACCGGCACGGCCGCCCTAACAGCGCCGCCTCGGTCGCAGGGGTTAGAGAGCAGGCCGGGCAGCCCGGGAGGGAAGCGGCAGCCCGCGTCGCGATCCCCCCTCCAGGGGACAATGTGGGAAGGGGAAGCCGCGGCGGCTTTGGCGGGGGGTGCCCAGCTGCTAGCGGCTTCGGGGGGGCAGTTAGCGGCGGCGGGGGGGGGGGAGATGGGTCGCGCGGCAGCGGCAAGAGATAACGGCGGGCGGGGGGGGCTCCGTGCAAAGCGGTAACGGGAGCCGGGGGGTGTGGGGAGCTGGGGGTGGCAGCAGCGGCAAGAGGCAACGTCGGGAGGGGGGGCTCCGCGCAAACCGGTAACGGGGGCCGGGGGTGTGGGGGGGGGGCGGTGGTGGCCGCGGCAAGAGGCAACGGCAGGCGGGGGGGGCTCCGCGCAAACCGGCAGCGGGGGGGGGGGCGGGGGGTAGCGGCAAGAGGCAACGGCGGGAAGGGGGGGCTCCGCGCAAACCGCTAACGGGAGCCGGGGGGTGTGGGGAGCTGGGGGTGGCAGCAGCGGCAAGAGGCACGTCGGGAGGGGGGGCTCCGCGCAAACCGGTAACGGGGGCCGGGGGGTGGTGGGGGGGGCGGTGGTGGCCGCGGCGAGAGGCAACGGCAGGGCGGGGGGGCTCCGCGCAAACCGGCAGCGGGGGGGGGGCGGGGGTAACGGCAAGAAGGCAACGGCGGGAAGGGGGGGCTCCGCGCAAACCGCAGCGGGGGGGGGCGGGGGTAGCGGCAAGAGGCAACGGCGGGAAGG
>NW_027142689.1:57500-67500 GCF_026170545.1 Melanerpes formicivorus
TCACGCGTTTTAGGACACCTGAAAACTCACGGGGCCACGCAGCAGTCACAAAGCCGGTTGCGGTCGACCGGTCCCCGAACCCTGCCCCCAGCGCCGGGGGGGAGGTGGAAAGGGGAGGATGCGGCAAGGCACGCGCCGGGCCGCTAACGCCACGGCTCCCCCCCGCTCGAGCCGCTCGGGGCTGGGGAACGAGGACGACACCTCACACGCGACGGGAAGCGAAGTGGAAAGGAAGACCGCCCTTGCCCTGCCGGCCGGGGGCCCTTTCCGACGCGACCCGAAAGGCCTCATCGATCAACAAGGACAGAAGGAAAGGAAGCCAGCGGAGGCCCCACGGCCTCGCTCTTCTGGGACAGACACAGCCACGCGCACCCGCCACCGCCCTCGGGAGCAGCCAGCAGGCACGGGGCTCGGCGTGCGGGCAACACGCCGGAGGAGCAAACGGGGCGCCCTCCAGAGATGGGGGGGGGGGGGGCAAGCTGCACCGGGCCGCACCGGCTCACAGGGGCACCTCTGCCTCCCCGAAATGTGGGCTTGCATTTTCCCTCAAGCTGCACCGAGTTACATCTCCATCACGGGGCGCCCCTCTGGAGCCAGGAGGAAGCCGTGCTGGGGCACCGGCTTGCCCTCCTCCCCCCATGCCGGGCTCCATAGCATACGAGTGGCCAGTCACCGCCGCTGGCTTTTCCCTTAGATGCCGTGCCCCCGCGGGCTGCGGCTTTGGCCATGGGGGGGAACCCCCGTGAAGAGGGTCCAGTGCTGGGAACTCTCTCTGCCCCTTACCGGGCTCTCTCTCGCCGTACCTGGACGGGCTTGCTTTCCATTCTTGGTGGGACCGACGCCGGCACCACGTCTCCCCCGGCTTTCTCTGCCCCCGTGCCCCACCGGGCAAACTTCGCTTCGGGGGTTCCACACTTTGGCAGTGGCCGGCGCCAGCCACTCGTCAACTTTTTTTCTTTTCCCCGCTTTCGTTGCCGAGCCCGGGCTGGGCTCCGGCTCACGGACGAGCGAAACCCATCCAACACCGCTGAGGGTGCGCCAGCGGCCGCTCCAAACCGCCGCGCCTTTGTTCGGCCCCCGCGGGTCCCCTCTCTGACCCGGGCGAAAGCCACCGAGAAGCCAGACGGACCCCTGCCCAGCCGCCTGGCGGGTGGCTTGGAGCAGCCGCTCGGCAGCGCTGCCCTGGGAGTGCTCGGCGTCGCTTGTTCCCTCACATACGGAACTGGAGGGCCGTCAGCTCCGCGAGCGCACAACCAGCCGACCTCCGCCCAGCGGCAGGTCGCAGAAATCACGCCGGCTTGTACGATGACGTAGGCGGAGGCAGAGCGCAACAGCGACCCCTTGGCGACAAGCGCGATCTCCGCGGAGAGCACGTCTACTCGCCGAGGGAGAGCACGTCTACTCGCCCAGGGAGAGCACGTCTACTCGCCGAGGGAGAGCACGTCTACTCGCCGAGGGAGAGCACGTCTACTCGCCCAGGGAGAGCACGTCTACTCGCCCAGGGAGAGCACGTCTACTCCGCCCAGGGAGAGCACGTCTACTCGCCCAGGGAGAGCACGTCTACTCGCCCAGGGAGAGCACGTCTACTCGCCGAGGGAGAGCACGTCTACTCGCCCAGGGAGAGCACGTCTACTCGCCGAGGGTGAGCACGTCTACTCGCCCAGGGAGAGCACGTCTACTCGCCCAGGGAGAGCACGTCTACTCGCCCAGGGAGAGCACGTCTACTCGCCCAGGGAGAGCACGTCTACTCGCCCAGGGAGAGCACGTCTACTCGCCCAGGGAGAGCACGTCTACTCGCCGAGGGAGAGCACGTCTACTCGCCGAGGGAGAGCACGTCTACTCGCCGAGGGAGAGCACGTCTACTCGCCGAGGGAGAGCACGTCTACCTCCCGCCTGAGGGAGAGCACGGGGGGGGGGACAAAGACAGGCGGCAGCAGCTTCGGTGAACGTCACCCGGGAGGCGACCGGGGCTGTCCCGGGGCAGTCCCGGGAAGCCGGCGTCCGACACAGGGAACCGTCAGCTGCCGGACCGGGGCGAATCCCCGCGGCCACGGCAGGGGTGGGGGCTCGAAGACAGCCGGCAGCCGCTTCGGTGAACGTCACCCGGAGGAGACTGGGGCCCTCCCGGGACCGTCCCGGGAAGACGACGTTCGGCACGAGATCCCGGGCCGCGGCCGGACCGGCTCGAAGCTCGCGGTCCCGGCAGCAGCCGGAGCCGCTCGCCGCCTCGGGCTCCCGGCCCCCTACAGATCCGGCGACTCGTTCGCGGGCGGCGGGGGGAGGCAGTGGAGGGGGTGCGGGGAGAAGCGGGCAGCGGAGGCGGAGGGGGGGGGGCTCGAAGACAGCCGGCAGCCGCTTCGGTGAACGTCACCCAGGAGGCGATCGGGGCCGTCCCGGGGCCGTCCCGGGATGCCGGCTTTCCGGCACGGGGTCCCGGCCGCGGCCGGACCGGCTCGTATCCCCGCGGCTCCGGCAGGGGGGGGGGGGGCTCGAAGACAGCCGGCAGTCGCCTCGGTGAACGTCACCCCGGCCGGCGACCGCGGCCGTTCCGGGGCCGTCCCGGGAAGCCTGCGACAGGCACGGGGTCCCAGCCGCGGCCGGACCGGCTCGAAGCCCCGCGGCCCCGGCACGGGGGAGGCCCAAAGACTGGCGGCAGCCGCTTCGCTGAACGTCACCCGGCCGGCGACCGGGGCCGTCCCGGGGCCGTCCCGGGATGCCGGCATCCGGCACGGGGTCCTGGCCGCGGCCGGAGCGGCTCGAATCCCCGCGGTCCCGGCAGCAGCCGGAGCCGCTCGCCGTTCGGGCTCCCGGCACCCTACGGATCCGGCGACTCGTTCGCCGGCGGCGGGGGGAGGCAGTGAAGGAGGTGCGGGCAGAAGCGGCAGCGGAGGCGGAGGGGGGGGGGGGGGGCTCGAAGACAGCCGGCAGCCGCTTCGGAGAACGTCACCCGGCCGGCGACCGCTGGCCGTTCCGGGGCCGTCCCGGGAAGCCTGCGACAGGCACGGGGTCCCGGCCTCGGCCGGACCCGCACTGGGTGCCGCCGCCTCGGGCTCTCGGGACGGTAAGGATCCGCCGACTCGTTCGCCGGCGGCGGGGGGAGGCAGTGGAGGGGGTGCGGGGAGAAGCGGCAGCGGAGGCGGGAGGGGGGGGGGGGGCTCGAAGACAGCCGGCAGCCGCTTCGCTGAACGTCACCCAGGAGGCGATCGGGGCCGTCCCGGGGCCGTCCCGGGATGCCGGCTTCCGGCACGGGGTCCCGGCCGCGGCCGGAGCGGCTCGAATCCCCGCGGTCCCGGCAGCAGCCGGAGCCGCTCGCCGTTCGGGCTCCCGGCACCCTACGGATCCGGCGACTCGTTCGCCGGCGGCGGGGGGAGGCAGTGAAGGAGGTGCGGGCAGAAGCGGCAGCGGAGGCGGAGGGGGGGGGGGGGGGGGCTCGAAGACAGCCGGCAGCCGCTTCGGAGAACGTCACCCGGCCGGCGACCGCGGCCGTTCCGGGGCCGTCCCGGGAAGCCTGCGACAGGCACGGGGTCCCGGCCTCGGCCGGACCCGCACTGGGTGCCGCCGCCTCGGGCTCTCGGGACGGTGTGGATCCGCCGACTCGTTCGCCGGCGGCGGGGGGAGGCAGTGGAGGGGGTGCGGGGAGAAGCGGGCAGCGGAGGCGGAGGGGGGGGGGGGCTCGAAGACAGCCGGCAGCCGCTTCGGTGAACGTCACCCAGGAGGCGATCGGGGCCGTCCCGGGGCCGTCCCGGGATGCCGGCTTCCGCCACGGGGTCCCGGCCGCGGCCGGACCGGCTCGAATCCCCGCGGTCCCGGCAGCAGCCGGAGCCGCTCGCCGTTCGGGCTCCCGGCACCCTACGGATCCGGCGACTCGTTCGCGGGAGGCGGGGGGAGGCAGTGAAGGAGGTGCGGGCAGAAGCGGCAGCGGAGGCGGAGGGGGGGGGGGGGGGGGGCTCGGAGACAGCCGTCAACCGCTTCGGTGAACGTCACCCGGGAGGCGACCGGCGACCGGCCCGGGAAGCCATCGTCCGGCCCGGGATCCCGGCCGCGGCCGGACCGGCTCGAAGCCCCGCGGCCCCGGCACGGGGGAGGCCCAAAGACTGGCGGCAGCCGCTTCGCTGAACGTCACCCGGCCGGCGACCGGGGCCGTCCCGGGGCCGTCCCGGGATGCCGGCTTCCGGCACGGGGTCCCGGCCGCGGCCGGAGCGGCTCGAAGCCCCGCGGTCCCGGCAGCAGCCGGAGCCGCTCGCCGTTCGGGCTCCCGGCACCCTACGGATCCGGCGACTCGTTCGCCGGCGGCGGGGGGAGGCAGTGGAGGGGGTGCGGGCAGAAGCGGCAGCGGAGGCGGAGGGGGGGGGGGGGCTCGAAGACAGCCGGCAGCCGCTTCGGTGAACGTCACCCGGCCGGCGACCGGGGCCGTCCCGGGGCTGTCCGGGGATGCCGGCTTCCGGCACGGGGTCCCGGCCGCGGCCGGAGCGGCTCGAATCCCCGCGGTCCCGGCAGCAGCCGGAGCCGCTCGCCGTTCGGGCTCCCGGCACCCTACAGATCCGGCGACTCGTTCGCGGGCGGCGGGGGGAGGCAGTGGAGGGGGTGCGGGCAGAAGCGGCCGCGGAGGCGGAGGGGGGGGGGGGGCTCGAAGACAGCCGTCAGCCGCTTCGGTGAACGTCACCCGGGAGGCGACCGGGACCGGCCCGGGAAGCCATCGTCCGGCCCGGGATCCCGGCCGCGGCCGGACCGGCTCGAAGCCCCGCGGCCCCGGCACGGGGGAGGCCCAAAGACTGGCGGCAGCCGCTTCGCTGAACGTCACCCGGCCGGCGACCGGGGCCGTCCCGGGGCCGTCCCGGGATGCCGGCTTCCGGCACGGGGGTCCCGGCCGCGGCCGGACCGGCTCGAATCCCCGCGGTCCCGGCAGCAGCCGGAGCCGCTCGCCGTTCGGGCTCCCGGCACCCTACGGATCCGCCGACTCGTTCGCCGGCGGCGGGGGGAGGCAGTGGAGGCGGTGCGGGCAGAAGCGGCAGCGGAGGCGGAGGGGGGGGGGGCTCGAAGACAGCCGGCAGCCGCTTCGCTGAACGTCACCCGGCCGGCGACCGGGGCCGTCCCGGGGCTGTCCGGGGATGCCGGCT
Organism: Melanerpes formicivorus; assembly: GCF_026170545.1. NCBI lineage: Eukaryota > Metazoa > Chordata > Aves > Piciformes > Picidae > Melanerpes > Melanerpes formicivorus. The sequence continues at coordinate 62,618 of NW_027142689.1, forward strand.
TCCGGCACGGGGTCCCGGCCGCGGCCGGACCGTCTCGAATCCCCGCGGTCCCGGCAGCAGCCGGAGCCGCTCGCCGTTCGGGCTCCCGGCACCCTACAGATCCGGCGACTCGTTCGCGGGCGGCGGGGGGAGGCAGTGGAGGGGGTGCGGGCAGAAGCGGCCGCGGAGGCGGAGGGGGGGAGGGGCTCGAAGACAGCCGGCAGCCGCTTCGGTGAACGTCACCCGGGAGGCGACCGGGACCGGCCCGGGAAGCCATCGTCCGGCCCCGGATCCCGGCCGCGGCCGGACCGGCTCGAAGCCCCGCGGCCCCGGCACGGGGGAGGCCCAAAGACTGGCGGCAGCCGCTTCGCTGAACGTCACCCGGCCGGCGACCGGGGCCGTCCCGGGGCCGTCCCGGGATGCCGGCTTCCGGCACGGGGTCCCGGCCGCGGCCGGACCGGCTCGAATCCCCGCGGTCCCGGCAGCAGCCGGAGCCGCTCGCCGTTCGGGCTCCCGGCACCCTACGGATCCGGCGACTCGTTCGCCGGCGGCGGGGGGAGGCAGTGGAGGCGGTGCGGGGAGAAGCGGCAGCGGAGGCGGAGGGGGGGCGGGGGGGACGATAGTGGCGGGGGGCGGGGGGTGCTCGAAGGCAGCCGGCAGCCGGTTCGGTGAACATTCGCCGGGGCGGGGGGGGCGACCTGTCCGTGCCCGGGGCAGCCCCGGGAAGCCGGCAGCCAGCACGGGGGTCCCGGCAGCACCTGTTCCCTGCCCTGGGACTTGCCGTGCCCGGCGGCCGGTTGCCGGGTGGGGGGGAGCGATGAGAGGCGGGGCGCAGCGGCCGGGGCAGCGCCGGGCCGCAGCGGGGGGCTGGGCGGGTGGGGTAGGCGTCGAGCGGCAAGCCCTCGGCTGCAGCGAATGTTCGGCGGTGCGGGGCGGGGGGGGACGGGACGACACGTTGGGGGCGCCGAGTCCGAGCCACCCCCGGCCCCAGGGGCGGCCGGAGGGGGAGGCCGGTGCCTGGCCCTGGGAGCTGCTGGGCGCCGGATGGCCGAGGGTGCGTCAGAAGCCGCCCGAGCGGTCGAGCAGGTCCTCCAGAAAGGCCTAGGGTGGCTTCGAGGGCCCCGGGAGCAGTCGAGGGAGGCCTCCAGGCAGGTCTGGAGTGGATGGGAGGCCTTCCAAAGCAGACAAGGGAGGCTGCCAGCGGGGCCTAGGCTGGCACTGCAGCCTGTAAATGGTTGGGGGGGGGGGGCCTCTGGTGCGGCCTGGAGTCTCTGGGTGGCGTCCAGAGAGGTGCAAAAGATCCTCTGGTGCGGCCTGTGGTGGCGGAGAAGCCTGCAGAGCGTGCGGGGGAGGCTTCTGGTGCGGCCTGGGGTGGGTCGGAAGCCTGCAGAGCGTGCGGGAGAGGCTTCTGGTGCGGCCTGGGGTGGCTGAGAAGCCTGCAGAGCGTGCGGGAGAGGCTTCTGGTGCGGCCTGGGGTGGCTGAGAAGCCTGCAGAGCGTGCGGGAGAGGCTTCTGCTGCGGCCTGGGGTGGCTGAGAAGCCTGCAGAGCGTGCGGGGGAGGCTTCTGTTGGGGCCTGGGGTGGGTCAGAAGCCTACAGAGCGTGCGGGGGAGGCTTCTGGTGCGGCCTGGGGTGGGTCGGAAGCCTGCAGAGCGTGCGGGAGAGGCTTCTGTTGGGGCCTGGGGTGGCTGAGAAGCCTGCAGAGCGTGCGGGGGAGGCTTCTGCTGCGGCCTGGGGTGGCTGAGAAGCCTGCAGAGCGTGCGGGGGAGGCTTCTGCTGCGGCCTGGGGTGGCTGAGAAGCCTGCAGAGCGTGCGGGGGAGGCTTCTGGTGCGGCCTGGGGTGGCTGAGAAGCCTGCAGAGCGTGCGGGGGAGGCTTCTGGTGCGGCCTGGGGTGGGACGGAAGCCTGCAGAGCGTGCGGGAGAGGCTTCTGCTGCGGCCTGGGGTGGGTCGGAAGCCTGCAGAGCGTGCGGGAGAGGCTTCTGTTGGGGCCTGGGGTGGCTGAGAAGCCTGCAGAGCGTGCGGGAGAGGCTTCTGCTGCGGCCTGGGGTGGCTGAGAAGCCTGCAGAGCGTGCGGGAGAGGCTTCTGCTGCGGCCTGGGGTGGCTGAGAAGCCTGCAGAGCGTGCGGGAGAGGCTTCTGCTGCGGCCTGGGGTGGCTGAGAAGCCTGCAGAGCGTGCGGGAGAGGCTTCTGCTGCGGCCTGGGGTGGCTGAGAAGCCTGCAGAGCGTGCGGGAGAGGCTTCTGCTGCGGCCTGGGGTGGCTGAGAAGCCTGCAGAGCGTGCGGGAGAGGCTTCTGCTGCGGCCTGGGGTGGCTGAGAAGCCTGCAGGGCGTGCGGGAGAGGCTTCTGCTGCGGCCTGGGGTGGGTGGGAAGCCTGCAGAGCGTGCGGGGGAGGCTTCTGGTGCGGCCTGGGGTGGCTGAGAAGCCTGCAGAGCGTGCGGGGGAGGCTTCTGCTGCGGCCTGGGGTGGCTGAGAAGCCTGAAGAGCGTGCGGGAGAGGCTTCTGGTGCGGCCTGGGGTGGCTGAGAAGCCTGCAGAGCGTGCGGGAGAGGCTTCTGGTGCGGCCTGGGGTGGCTGAGAAGCCTGCAGAGCGTGCGGGGGAGGCTTCTGGTGCGGCCTGGGGTGGCTGAGAAGCCTGCAGAGCGTGCGGGGGAGGCTTCTGCTGCGGCCTGGGGTGGCTGAGAAGCCTGCAGAGCGTGCGGGGGAGGCTTCTGGTGCGGCCTGGGGTGGCTGAGAAGCCTGCAGAGCGTGCGGGGGAGGCTTCTGGTGCGGCCTGGGGTGGCTGAGAAGCCTGCAGAGCGTGCGGGAGAGGCTTCTGGTGCGGCCTGGGGTGGCTGAGAAGCCTGCAGAGCGTGCGGGGGAGGCTTCTGCTGCGGCCTGGGGTGGCTGAGAAGCCTGCAGAGCGTGCGGGAGAGGCTTCTGCTGCGGCCTGGGGTGGGTCGGAAGCCTGCAGAGCTTGCGGGGGAGGCTTCTGGTGCGGCCTGGGGTGGGTCGGAAGCCTGCAGAGCATGCGGGGGAGGCTTCTGCTGCGGCCTGGGGTCTCTGGGTGGCCTCTAGAGAGGTGCAAAAGACCCTCTGGGTTGGGCTGGGGTGGCTCTTGGACCCCTGCCACACAGTGGAGAGAGGCCTCCGGCCCGCCACCTGTGTCCCTGTGTGCCTGAGTGCCTGTGTCCCTGTGTCCCTGTGTCCCTGTGTCCCTGAGTGCCTGAGTGCCTGTGTCCCTGTGTCCCTGTGTCCCTGAGTGCCTGAGTGCCTGAGTGCCTGTGTCCCTGTGTCCTTGTGTCCCTGTGTCCCTGTGTCCCTGTGTGCCCGAGTGCCTGTGTCCCTGTGTCCCTGTCTGTGTACCTGTGTGCGAGAGTGTCCGGCACGCCACCCAGCGGCGGCGGGCAAGCAGGTAGGCGGGTGGGCGGGCCGGCGAGGGCCAGTGTGAGTTTGGGGGGTGGGAGGGGAGGCGGCAGCTGGAAGCGTCAGAGGAGGGGGCGTGGCTCCGGCTGGCCCCGGGAGCAGGTTCCCGGGACCGGGACCGGCTGGACCCGGCGGGTGGTTGATCCCGGGGCGGGGGGCAGAGGCGGCGGGAAGCGGCAGCTGCGTGTGCGGCGGGGGGGTGGAGGGCGAACCGCGGCGGGAAGCGGATGCTTCAGAGCAGGTTACGGGGGCGGGGACGGACGACACCACCTGTCCCCGCCCCGGGACGGGCTGGACCCGGCGCCCTGGACCCGGCGCCGTGTACCCGCCGCCGCCCCCGCCGCCGCCCCCCTCCGCCACCCCGGGACCCCGACGTTTTTTGGCGCCCGCGCCTTTTTTTGCTCCCCGCCTGCCCGCGCTGCCCCGGGCCCTCCCCCGGGGCGGGGCGGGAGGGAGGGACGGACGGACGGGTAGCCGGGGATCTCCGAGCGCGCGCCACCAGACCGAGGCGGGTCCCGGCGGCGGCGGCGGCGGCGGCGGCGGCGGCGGCAGCAGCAAGCGACGGCGGGGGGGGGCAGGCTAGGGAGAGAGGGGGAGCGGCATGCGGTAGGGCTGGGGGGTTTGTTTCGGGGGGGAGGGGTGGGGGGGGGGTGGCAGCGGTCAGCGAGAGCGGGGAGAGGGGGAGCGGCATGCGGTAGGGCTGGGGTGTTTTTGGGGTGGGGGCGTTGGGGGGATTAGCGGGCGGGCGGGCAGCCCAGCCAAGCGGCAAGCCGGGGGGCGGGCGAGGGCGGCTTTAGGGCCGGAGGAGCGGAGCGCAACCTCCCCCGTGCAGGCTCCAGCGTGGAGAGCAGCAAGTTTTTGGGGACGGGGGACGACGGACGGGAGGGGCAGCGGCGAGAGGCTAGCTGCGGCAAGGGGCACCGGCACGGCCGCCCTAACAGCGCCGCCTCGGTCGCAGGGGTTAGAGAGCAGCCGGGCAGCCCGGGAGGGAAGCGGCAGCCCGCGTCGCGATCCCCCCTCCAGGGGACAATGTGGGAAGGGGAAGCCGCGGCGGCTTTGGCGGGGGGTGCCCAGCTGCTAGCGGCTTCGGGGGGCAGTTAGCGGCGGCGGGGGGGGGGGGAGATGGGTCGCGGCAGCGGCAAGAGATAACGGCGGGCGGGGGGGCTCCGTGCAAAGCGGTAACGGGAGCCGGGGGGTGTGGGGAGCTGGGGGTGGCAGCAGCGGCAAGAGGCAACGTCGGGAGGGGGGGGCTCCGCGCAAACCGGTAACGGGGGCCGGGGGGTGTGGGGGGGGCGGTGGTGGCCGCGGCAAGAGGCAACGGCAGGCGGGGGGGCTCCGCGCAAACCGGCAGCGGGGGGGGGGGGGCGGGGGTAGCGGCAAGAGGCAACGGCGGGAAGGGGGGGCTCCGCGCAAACCGCTAACGGGAGCCGGGGGGTGTGGGGAGCTGGGGGTGGCAGCAGCGGCAAGAGGCAACGTCGGGAGGGGGGGCTCCGCGCAAACCG
>NW_027142689.1:72500-75000 GCF_026170545.1 Melanerpes formicivorus
AGATGTAACCATTTTTTTACCCTATTTCGAATCATTAAATCCATTTCTTCCAAATTAGTAGATTTTACATTCGCCTGGTCTGCTAAGTAGATCAGTCTAGACACCGTGTATACTTTTAATATATCCAATTTTTGAAATGGTTTCAAAGGGGCTCTTTCTATACGATTGAGCCAAATTTCTAACTTTTTCTGTAATTCAGGCTTAGCTATCCCCACCCAAGGGTCAATTTGAAGGCCAAGATATTTCTCTGACTGGCCAGGGTGGATCATATTTAAAGGAGTACCACTTACAAGCCATGGAAGACAATCATTGATGGTATATGAATCTTTAGTTGGTTGTACAAGAAAACCATGGCATTTTTCACCTTGAGTTTTTAATCCAGTTAAATCACAAAATGCTTCCAAAATTTTAATATTCTTCTCCATTCCTTCGTGAGAGCTACTTAGCAACACCAGATCGTCTGCAAAAGCCAAAGTAGTTATTTTACCCTTCTCATATGAAAATCCCTCCCCACACTCTTCCAATTTGCATAACAAAGGATCAATACATAAATTAAATAGAATTGGTGACATGGGGTCGCCCTGTTTCACACCAGTTTTTATCCCTATTGCTTCCGTCTCCCCTTCCTTAGTTTTAATTGTAGTGTAAATGTTCTCATAAAAGTCCTTAATTAAACTTATTATATGATCGTCCAAACCCTTCTGTTTCAACACTTCTAAAATATGAGTATGACTTACAGAATCAAAAGCTTTAGCCAAATCAACAAAAACAACTCCAAGGGATTTCTTTTGATTTTTTGCACTCCTAATTAATAATTGTAGTAATTTTAAATTTTCCGCACATCCTGAAGATCTAATAAAACCTCTTTGTCTAGGATTAATAGGACACGCCTTTGCCAACCTCGCAGTTAAGATTCTAGAGTAGAGCCTCAGAATGATGGAACCAATAGTAATTGGCCGCCAGTTGTTAATGTCATTTTGGCGTTCGGGCGCTGATGACTTTGGTATTAAAATTGTTCGACATTCTCTCATCACATCCGGAATCTTACCAGTCAATAGCCACAAATTAAACAGTTCTTTAATCTCTTCACAATTTGGGTCCATTTTAAGTAAGGCCTTCAGGTTAATCCCATCAGGACCAGGTGCTGATTTCTTATTCATTTCCTTGATATTCTTACGGATCTCTTTCTCTGTAATCATTTCTTTAAAAGCCGAATTAATTGCCCGTCCTATAGATTGAAATGCTCCAAGTCCTTGAAATATGTTCTGAGACTCCCACCTAGATCTAAAGGTGTTACTAATTTCTTCCAAGGGAATGGTACATTGTGCAGAGTCTTTCTCGTCCAAAATGATGTTAGCCAGCTTTTCTCGATCTAGTCGAAAAAGGCGTTGAAAACGGAGAAATTCTCCACGCTTTTTAGCTCTTCTTTTCATCCATTCCTTCTTTGTTTTCTTTTGCTGTGGGTTGCATTGGCTCTTCTTTAGTGTTTTGCGCTCAACTATTTTGTCAAACAAATACAAATATTCGTCCTTTACTACTTCATTAAGTATTTTTAATGGGTCTTTTTCACCTTCTATTATTTCTTTATACGTGTTTTTAAGAATAGGCAGCTTCCCCGATGCAATTTTTTCTCTAATAGTCTTTTTATAGTGGGTTAACAACTCCCCCTCCCCCGATGACGGGATCTCAATCTCCTCCTTTAATTTCTTAATTTCCTCTGGTGTTTTCTCTTCTTCCGGCATCAAAGTTCCTTTTAACTGTCTTCTTTTATCACTAATCTGTTTTGCTGTCTTAGTTGTCAATTTCTCAGCGATCAATTTGTTAATATTTCTCCTCCCTTCAAATTCTTGACATAGTTTTTTTAGAATTTCCGTCTCCTCTTCAGACCAAATTTGCTTATGTGCACCTCGTTTGGAGATCTCTTTAGGGCGAGACGCTTCAATTCTTTCCTTATTTCTCAAAATTGGGTGAACTAATCTTTTATGTTGTCCCAAGCCAATTTTTGTCTTAAACGACTTCTTACATTCTTCACAGGTAAACCCCTCTGTTTGGATAGCCTCTTGAACTCCTTTGCATTTCGGGATGTGGCATGAGATACTATGATGTTTCTCATTTGTCTTCCCACAACGGGAACATTGGAAAATGATCTTCTTTTTCCCATGGACTCTCTTTAGATGGTCAATCAAACTCGTCATATTGCCTGCCCGAGTGGTACAGCATGGACATATTAGATGGTCACCTGGCATTCTCACCACAGGAGTCCCAGGACAAGTGTCAGCTGTATTCTCCAACTCGGACGATCCAGTAAGGGATGAGAGCTGACTTACGCCACTCAGGGTTTCAGGATAATCCACATCTTCACTCCAGCTCGTCTCTGTTCCACGAGCCGGGGAGGTGGGTCCCTCATACACCTCCGGCAGTACAGTCAGTTTTTCAGTCCAGATGGGATCATAGGTATTATTGTCCTTGGCTATCATTGGGTTCACAAACTCAAGTCCAG
>NW_027142689.1:85000-95000 GCF_026170545.1 Melanerpes formicivorus
GGCTTGCATTTTCCCTCAAGCTGCACCGAGTTACATCTCCATCACGGGGCGCCCCTCTGGAGCCAGGAGGAAGCCGTGCTGGGGCACCGGCTTGCCCTCCTCCCCCCATGCCGGGCTCCATAGCATACGAGTGGCCAGTCACCGCCGCTGGCTTTTCCCTTAGATGCCGTGCCCCCGCGGGCTGCGGCTTTGGCCATGGGGGGGAACCCCCGTGAAGAGGGTCCAGTGCTGGGAACTCTCTCTGCCCCTTACCGGGCTCTCTCTCGCCGTACCTGGACGGGCTTGCTTTCCATTCTTGGTGGGACCGACGCCGGCACCACGTCTCCCCGGCTTTCTCTGCCCCCGTGCCCCACCGGGCAAACTTCGCTTCGGGGGTTCCACACTTTGGCAGTGGCCGGCGCCAGCCACTCGTCAACTTTTTTTCTTTTCCCCGCTTTCGTTGCCGAGCCCGGGCTGGGCTCCGGCTCACGGACGAGCGAAACCCATCCAACACCGCTGAGGGTGCGCCAGCGGCCGCTCCAAACCGCCGCACCTTTGTTCGGCCCCGCGGGTCCCCTCTCTGACCCGGGCGAAAGCCACCGAGAAGCCAGACGGACCCCTGCCCAGCCGCCTGGCGGGTGGCTTGGAGCAGCCGCTCGGCAGCGCTGCCCTGGGAGTGCTCGGCGTCGCTTGTTCCCTCATATACGGAACTGGAGGGCCGTCAGCTCCGCGAGCGCACAACCAGCCGACCTCCGCCCAGCGGCAGGTCGCAGAAATCACGCCGGCTTGTACGATGACGTAGGCGGAGGCAGAGCGCAACAGCGACCCCTTGGCGACAAGCGCGATCTCCGCGGAGAGCACGTCTACTCGCCGAGGGAGAGCACGTCTACTCGCCCAGGGAGAGCACGTCTACTCGCCGAGGGAGAGCACGTCTACTCGCCGAGGGAGAGCACGTCTACTCGCCCAGGGAGAGCACGTCTACTCGCCCAGGGAGAGCACGTCTACTCGCCCAGGGAGAGCACGTCTACTCGCCCAGGGAGAGCACGTCTACTCGCCCAGGGAGAGCACGTCTACTCGCCGAGGGAGAGCACGTCTACTCGCCCAGGGAGAGCACGTCTACTCGCCGAGGGAGAGCACGTCTACTCGCCCAGGGAGAGCACGTCTACTCGCCCAGGGAGAGCACGTCTACTCGCCCAGGGAGAGCACGTCTACTCGCCCAGGGAGAGCACGTCTACTCGCCCAGGGAGAGCACGTCTACTCGCCCAGGGAGAGCACGTCTACTCGCCGAGGGAGAGCACGTCTACTCGCCGAGGGAGAGCACGTCTACTCGCCGAGGGAGAGCACGTCTACTCGCCGAGGGAGAGCACGTCTACTCGCCGAGGGAGAGCACGTCTACCTCCCGCCTGAGGGAGAGCACGGGGGGGGGGGGACAAAGACAGGCGGCAGCAGCTTCGGTGAACGTCACCCGGGAGGCGACCGGGGCTGTCCCGGGGCAGTCCCGGGAAGCCGGCGTCCGACACAGGGAACCGTCAGCTGCCGGACCGGGGCGAATCCCCGCGGCCACGGCAGGGGTGGGGGCTCGAAGACAGCCGGCAGCCGCTTCGGTGAACGTCACCCGGGAGGAGACTGGGGCCCTCCCGGGACCGTCCCGGGAAGACGACGTTCGGCACGAGATCCCGGCCGCGGCCGGACCGGCTCGAAGCCTCGCGGTCCCGGCAGCAGCCGGAGCCGCTCGCCGCCTCGGGCTCCCGGCCCCCTACAGATCCGGCGACTCGTTCGCGGGCGGCGGGGGGAGGCAGTGGAGGGGGTGCGGGGAGAAGCGGCAGCGGAGGCGGAGGGGGGGGGGCTCGAAGACAGCCGGCAGCCGCTTCGGTGAACGTCACCCAGGAGGCGATCGGGGCCGTCCCGGGGCCGTCCCGGGATGCCGGCTTCCGGCACGGGGTCCCGGCCGCGGCCGGACCGGCTCGTATCCCCGCGGCTCCGGCAGGGGGGGGGGGGGCTCGAAGACAGCCGGCAGTCGCCTCGGTGAACGTCACCCGGCCGGCGACCGCGGCCGTTCCGGGGCCGTCCCGGGAAGCCTGCGACAGGCACGGGGTCCCAGCCGCGGCCGGACCGGCTCGAAGCCCCGCGGCCCCGGCACGGGGGAGGCCCAAAGACTGGCGGCAGCCGCTTCGCTGAACGTCACCCGGCCGGCGACCGGGGCCGTCCCGGGGCCGTCCCGGGATGCCGGCATCCGGCACGGGGTCCTGGCCGCGGCCGGAGCGGCTCGAATCCCCGCGGTCCCGGCAGCAGCCGGAGCCGCTCGCCGTTCGGGCTCCCGGCACCCTACGGATCCGGCGACTCGTTCGCCGGCGGCGGGGGGAGGCAGTGAAGGAGGTGCGGGCAGAAGCGGCAGCGGAGGCGGAGGGGGGGGGGGGGGCTCGAAGACAGCCGGCAGCCGCTTCGGAGAACGTCACCCGGCCGGCGACCGCGGCCGTTCCGGGGCCGTCCCGGGAAGCCTGCGACAGGCACGGGGTCCCGGCCTCGGCCGGACCCGCACTGGGTGCCGCCGCCTCGGGCTCTCGGGACGGTATGGATCCGCCGACTCGTTCGCCGGCGGCGGGGGGAGGCAGTGGAGGGGGTGCGGGGAGAAGCGGCAGCGGAGGCGGAGGGGGGGGGGGGGCTCGAAGACAGCCGGCAGCCGCTTCGGTGAACGTCACCCAGGAGGCGATCGGGGCCGTCCCGGGGCCGTCCCGGGATGCCGGCTTCCGGCACGGGGTCCCGGCCGCGGCCGGAGCGGCTCGAATCCCCGCGGTCCCGGCAGCAGCCGGAGCCGCTCGCCGTTCGGGCTCCCGGCACCCTACGGATCCGGCGACTCGTTCGCCGGCGGCGGGGGGAGGCAGTGAAGGAGGTGCGGGCAGAAGCGGCAGCGGAGGCGGAGGGGGGGGGGGGGGCTCGAAGACAGCCGGCAGCCGCTTCGGAGAACGTCACCCGGCCGGCGACCGCGGCCGTTCCGGGGCCGTCCCGGGAAGCCTGCGACAGGCACGGGGTCCCGGCCTCGGCCGGACCCGCACTGGGTGCCGCCGCCTCGGGCTCTCGGGACGGTGTGGATCCGCCGACTCGTTCGCCGGCGGCGGGGGGAGGCAGTGGAGGGGGTGCGGGGAGAAGCGGCAGCGGAGGCGGAGGGGGGGGGGGGCTCGAAGACAGCCGGCAGCCGCTTCGGTGAACGTCACCCAGGAGGCGATCGGGGCCGTCCCGGGGCCGTCCCGGGATGCCGGCTTCCGCCACGGGGTCCCGGCCGCGGCCGGACCGGCTCGAATCCCCGCGGTCCCGGCAGCAGCCGGAGCCGCTCGCCGTTCGGGCTCCCGGCACCCTACGGATCCGGCGACTCGTTCGCGGGAGGCGGGGGGAGGCAGTGAAGGAGGTGCGGGCAGAAGCGGCAGCGGAGGCGGAGGGGGGGGGGGGGGGCTCGGAGACAGCCGTCAACCGCTTCGGTGAACGTCACCCGGGAGGCGACCGGCGACCGGCCCGGGAAGCCATCGTCCGGCCCGGGATCCCGGCCGCGGCCGGACCGGCTCGAAGCCCCGCGGCCCCGGCACGGGGGAGGCCCAAAGACTGGCGGCAGCCGCTTCGCTGAACGTCACCCGGCCGGCGACCGGGGCCGTCCCGGGGCCGTCCCGGGATGCCGGCTTCCGGCACGGGGTCCCGGCCGCGGCCGGAGCGGCTCGAAGCCCCGCGGTCCCGGCAGCAGCCGGAGCCGCTCGCCGTTCGGGCTCCCGGCACCCTACGGATCCGCCGACTCGTTCGCCGGCGGCGGGGGGAGGCAGTGGAGGGGGTGCGGGCAGAAGCGGCAGCGGAGGCGGAGGGGGGGGGGGGGCTCGAAGACAGCCGGCAGCCGCTTCGGTGAACGTCACCCGGCCGGCGACCGGGGCCGTCCCGGGGCTGTCCGGGGATGCCGGCTTCCGGCACGGGGTCCCGGCCGCGGCCGGAGCGGCTCGAATCCCCGCGGTCCCGGCAGCAGCCGGAGCCGCTCGCCGTTCGGGCTCCCGGCACCCTACAGATCCGGCGACTCGTTCGCGGGCGGCGGGGGGAGGCAGTGGAGGGGGTGCGGGCAGAAGCGGCCGCGGAGGCGGAGGGGGGGGGGGGCTCGAAGACAGCCGTCAGCCGCTTCGGTGAACGTCACCCGGGAGGCGACCGGGACCGGCCCGGGAAGCCATCGTCCGGCCCGGGATCCCGGCCGCGGCCGGACCGGCTCGAAGCCCCGCGGCCCCGGCACGGGGGAGGCCCAAAGACTGGCGGCAGCCGCTTCGCTGAACGTCACCCGGCCGGCGACCGGGGCCGTCCCGGGGCCGTCCCGGGATGCCGGCTTCCGGCACGGGGTCCCGGCCGCAGCCGGACCGGCTCGAATCCCCGCGGTCCCGGCAGCAGCCGGAGCCGCTCGCCGTTCGGGCTCCCGGCACCCTACGGATCCGCCGACTCGTTCGCCGGCGGCGGGGGGAGGCAGTGGAGGCGGTGCGGGCAGAAGCGGCAGCGGAGGCGGAGGGGGGGGGGGCTCGAAGACAGCCGGCAGCCGCTTCGCTGAACGTCACCCGGCCGGCGACCGGGGCCGTCCCGGGGCTGTCCGGGGATGCCGGCTTCCGGCACGGGGTCCCGGCCGCGGCCGGACCGTCTCGAATCCCCGCGGTCCCGGCAGCAGCCGGAGCCGCTCGCCGTTCGGGCTCCCGGCACCCTACAGATCCGGCGACTCGTTCGCGGGCGGCGGGGGGAGGCAGTGGAGGGGGTGCGGGCAGAAGCGGCCGCGGAGGCGGAGGGGGGGAGGGGCTCGAAGACAGCCGGCAGCCGCTTCGGTGAACGTCACCCGGGAGGCGACCGGGACCGGCCCGGGAAGCCATCGTCCGGCCCCGGATCCCGGCCGCGGCCGGACCGGCTCGAAGCCCCGCGGCCCCGGCACGGGGGAGGCCCAAAGACTGGCGGCAGCCGCTTCGCTGAACGTCACCCGGCCGGCGACCGGGGCCGTCCCGGGGCCGTCCCGGGATGCCGGCTTCCGGCACGGGGTCCCGGCCGCGGCCGGACCGGCTCGAATCCCCGCGGTCCCGGCAGCAGCCGGAGCCGCTCGCCGTTCGGGCTCCCGGCACCCTACGGATCCGGCGACTCGTTCGCCGGCGGCGGGGGGAGGCAGTGGAGGCGGTGCGGGGAGAAGCGGCAGCGGAGGCGGAGGGGGGGCGGGGGGGACGATAGTGGCGGGGGGCGGGGGGTGCTCGAAGGCAGCCGGCAGCCGGTTCGGTGAACATTCGCCGGGGCGGGGGGGCGACCTGTCCGTGCCCGGGGCAGCCCCGGGAAGCCGCAGCCAGCACGGGGTCCCGGCAGCACCTGTTCCCTGCCCTGGGACTTGCCGTGCCCGGCGGCCGGTTGCCGGGTGGGGGGAGCGATGAGAGGCGGGGCGCAGCGGCCGGGGCAGCGCCGGGCCGCAGCGGGGGGCTGGGCGGGTGGGGTAGGCGTCGAGCGGCAAGCCCTCGGCTGCAGCGAATGTTCGGCGGTGCGGGGCGGGGGGGGGACGGGACGACACGTTGGGGGCGCCGAGTCCGAGCCACCCCCGGCCCCAGGGGCGGCCGGAGGGGGAGGCCGGTGCCTGGCCCTGGGAGCTGCTGGGCGCCGGATGGCCGAGGGTGCGTCAGAAGCCGCCCGAGCGGTCGAGCAGGTCCTCCAGAAAGGCCTAGGGTGGCTTCGAGGGCCCCGGGAGCAGTCGAGGGAGGCCTCCAGGCAGGTCTGGAGTGGATGGGAGGCCTTCCAAAGCAGACAAGGGAGGCTGCCAGCGGGGCCTAGGCTGGCACTGCAGCCTGTAAATGGTTGGGGGGGGGGGCCTCTGGTGCGGCCTGGAGTCTCTGGGTGGCGTCCAGAGAGGTGCAAAAGATCCTCTGGTGCGGCCTGTGGTGGCGGAGAAGCCTGCAGAGCGTGCGGGGGAGGCTTCTGGTGCGGCCTGGGGTGGGTCGGAAGCCTGCAGAGCGTGCGGGAGAGGCTTCTGGTGCGGCCTGGGGTGGCTGAGAAGCCTGCAGAGCGTGCGGGAGAGGCTTCTGGTGCGGCCTGGGGTGGCTGAGAAGCCTGCAGAGCGTGCGGGAGAGGCTTCTGCTGCGGCCTGGGGTGGCTGAGAAGCCTGCAGAGCGTGCGGGGGAGGCTTCTGTTGGGGCCTGGGGTGGGTCAGAAGCCTACAGAGCGTGCGGGGGAGGCTTCTGGTGCGGCCTGGGGTGGGTCGGAAGCCTGCAGAGCGTGCGGGAGAGGCTTCTGTTGGGGCCTGGGGTGGCTGAGAAGCCTGCAGAGCGTGCGGGGGAGGCTTCTGCTGCGGCCTGGGGTGGCTGAGAAGCCTGCAGAGCGTGCGGGGGAGGCTTCTGCTGCGGCCTGGGGTGGCTGAGAAGCCTGCAGAGCGTGCGGGGGAGGCTTCTGGTGCGGCCTGGGGTGGCTGAGAAGCCTGCAGAGCGTGCGGGGGAGGCTTCTGGTGCGGCCTGGGGTGGGACGGAAGCCTGCAGAGCGTGCGGGAGAGGCTTCTGCTGCGGCCTGGGGTGGGTCGGAAGCCTGCAGAGCGTGCGGGAGAGGCTTCTGTTGGGGCCTGGGGTGGCTGAGAAGCCTGCAGAGCGTGCGGGAGAGGCTTCTGCTGCGGCCTGGGGTGGCTGAGAAGCCTGCAGAGCGTGCGGGAGAGGCTTCTGCTGCGGCCTGGGGTGGCTGAGAAGCCTGCAGAGCGTGCGGGAGAGGCTTCTGCTGCGGCCTGGGGTGGCTGAGAAGCCTGCAGAGCGTGCGGGAGAGGCTTCTGCTGCGGCCTGGGGTGGCTGAGAAGCCTGCAGAGCGTGCGGGAGAGGCTTCTGCTGCGGCCTGGGGTGGCTGAGAAGCCTGCAGAGCGTGCGGGAGAGGCTTCTGCTGCGGCCTGGGGTGGCTGAGAAGCCTGCAGGGCGTGCGGGAGAGGCTTCTGCTGCGGCCTGGGGTGGGTGGGAAGCCTGCAGAGCGTGCGGGGGAGGCTTCTGGTGCGGCCTGGGGTGGCTGAGAAGCCTGCAGAGCGTGCGGGGGAGGCTTCTGCTGCGGCCTGGGGTGGCTGAGAAGCCTGAAGAGCGTGCGGGAGAGGCTTCTGGTGCGGCCTGGGGTGGCTGAGAAGCCTGCAGAGCGTGCGGGAGAGGCTTCTGGTGCGGCCTGGGGTGGCTGAGAAGCCTGCAGAGCGTGCGGGGGAGGCTTCTGGTGCGGCCTGGGGTGGCTGAGAAGCCTGCAGAGCGTGCGGGGGAGGCTTCTGCTGCGGCCTGGGGTGGCTGAGAAGCCTGCAGAGCGTGCGGGGGAGGCTTCTGGTGCGGCCTGGGGTGGCTGAGAAGCCTGCAGAGCGTGCGGGGGAGGCTTCTGGTGCGGCCTGGGGTGGCTGAGAAGCCTGCAGAGCGTGCGGGAGAGGCTTCTGGTGCGGCCTGGGGTGGCTGAGAAGCCTGCAGAGCGTGCGGGGGAGGCTTCTGCTGCGGCCTGGGGTGGCTGAGAAGCCTGCAGAGCGTGCGGGAGAGGCTTCTGCTGCGGCCTGGGGTGGGTCGGAAGCCTGCAGAGCTTGCGGGGGAGGCTTCTGGTGCGGCCTGGGGTGGGTCGGAAGCCTGCAGAGCATGCGGGGGAGGCTTCTGCTGCGGCCTGGGGTCTCTGGGTGGCCTCTAGAGAGGTGCAAAAGACCCTCTGGGTTGGGCTGGGGTGGCTCTTGGACCCCTGCCACACAGTGGAGAGAGGCCTCCGGCCCGCCACCTGTGTCCCTGTGTGCCTGAGTGCCTGTGTCCCTGTGTCCCTGTGTCCCTGTGTCCCTGAGTGCCTGAGTGCCTGTGTCCCTGTGTCCCTGTGTCCCTGAGTGCCTGAGTGCCTGAGTGCCTGTGTCCCTGTGTCCTTGTGTCCCTGTGTCCCTGTGTCCCTGTGTGCCCGAGTGCCTGTGTCCCTGTGTCCCTGTCTGTGTACCTGTGTGCGAGAGTGTCCGGCACGCCACCCAGCGGCGGCGGGCAAGCAGGTAGGCGGGTGGGCGGGCCGGCGAGGGCCAGTGTGAGTTTGGGGGGTGGGAGGGGAGGCGGCAGCTGGAAGCGTCAGAGGAGGGGGCGTGGCTCCGGCTGGCCCCGGGAGCAGGTTCCCGGGACCGGGACCGGCTGGACCCGGCGGGTGGTTGATCCCGGGGCGGGGGGCAGAGGCGGCGGGAAGCGGCAGCTGCGTGTGCGGCGGGGGGGTGGAGGGCGAACCGCGGCGGGAAGCGGATGCTTCAGAGCAGGTTACGGGGGCGGGGACGGACGACACCACCTGTCCCCGCCCCGGGACGGGCTGGACCCGGCGCCCTGGACCCGGCGCCGTGTACCCGCCGCCGCCCCCGCCGCCGCCCCCCTCCGCCACCCCGGGACCCCGACGTTTTTTGGCGCCCGCGCCTTTTTTTGCTCCCCGCCTGCCCGCGCTGCCCCGGGCCCTCCCCCGGGGCGGGGCGGGAGGGAGGGACGGACGGACGGGTAGCCGGGGATCTCCGAGCGCGCGCCACCAGACCGAGGCGGGTCCCGGCGGCGGCGGCGGCGGCGGCGGCGGCGGGCAGCAGCAGCAAGCGACGGCGGGGGGGGGCAGGCTAGGGAGAGAGGGGGAGCGGCATGCGGTAGGGCTGGGGGGTTTGTTTCGGGGGGGAGGGGTGGGGGGGGGGTGGCAGCGGTCAGCGAGAGCGGGGAGAGGGGGGAGCGGCATGCGGTAGGGCTGGGGTGTTTTTGGGGTGGGGGCGTTGGGGGGATTAGCGGGCGGGCGGGCAGCCCAGCCAAGCGGCAAGCCGGGGGGCGGGCGAGGGCGGCTTTAGGGCCGGAGGAGCGGAGCGCAACCTCCCCCGTGCAGGCTCCAGCGTGGAGAGCAGCAAGTTTTTGGGGACGGGGGACGACGGACGGGAGGGGCAGCGGCGAGAGGCTAGCTGCGGCAAGGGGCACCGGCACGGCCGCCCTAACAGCGCCGCCTCGGTCGCAGGGGTTAGAGAGCAGCCGGGCAGCCCGGGAGGGAAGCGGCAGCCCGCGTCGCGATCCCCCCTCCAGGGGACAATGTGGGAAGGGGAAGCCGCGGCGGCTTTGGCGGGGGGTGCCCAGCTGCTAGCGGCTTCGGGGGGCAGTTAGCGGCGGCGGGGGGGGGGGGAGATGGGTCGCGGCAGCGGCAAGAGATAACGGCGGGCGGGGGGGCTCCGTGCAAAGCGGTAACGGGAGCCGGGGGGTGTGGGGAGCTGGGGGTGGCAGCAGCGGCAAGAGGCAACGTCGGGAGGGGGGGCTCCGCGCAAACCGGTAACGGGGGCCGGGGGGTGTGGGGGGGGCGGTGGTGGCCGCGGCAAGAGGCAACGGCAGGCGGGGGGGGCTCCGCGCAAACCGGCAGCGGGGGGGGGGGGCGGGGGTAGCGGCAAGAGGCAACGGCGGGAAGGGGGGGCTCCGCGCAAACCGCTAACGGGAGCCGGGGGGTGTGGGGAGCTGGGGGTGGCAGCAGCGGCAAGAGGCAACGTCGGGAGGGGGGGCTCCGCGCAAACCGGTAACGGGGGCCGGGGGGTGTGGGGGGGGCGGTGGTGGCCGCGGCGAGAGGCAACGGCAGGCGGGGGGGCTCCGCGCAAACCGGCAGCGGGGGGGGGGCGGGGGTAACGGCAAGAGGCAACGGCGGGAAGGGGGGGCTCCGCGCAAACCGGCAGCGGGGGGGGGGCGGGGGGTAGCGGCAAGAGGCAACGGCGGGAAGGGGGGGCTACGCGCAAACCGGCAGCGGGGGGGGGCGGGGGTAGCGGCAAGAGGCAACGGCGGGAAGGGGGGGCTCCGCGCAAACCGGCAGCGGGGGGGGGGGCGGGGGTAGCGGCAAGAGGCAACGGCGGGAAGGGGGGGCTCCGCGCAAACCGGCAGCGGGGGGGGGGCGGGGGGTAGCGGCAAGAGGCAACGGCGGGAAGGGGGGGCTCCGCGCAAACCGCTAACGGGAGCCGGGGGGTGTGGGGAGCTGGGGGTGGCAGCAGTGGCAAGAGGCAACGTCGGGAGGGGGGGCTCCGCGCAAACCGGTAACGGGGGCCGGGGGGTGT
>NW_027142689.1:107500-117500 GCF_026170545.1 Melanerpes formicivorus
GAAAGGGGAGGATGCGGCAAGGCACGCGCCGGGCCGCTAACGCCACGGCTCCCCCCCGCTCGAGCCGCTCGGGGCTGGGGGAACGAGGACGACACCTCACACGCGACGGGAAGCGAAGTGGAAAGGAAGACCGCCCTTGCCCTGCCGGCCGGGGGCCCTTTCCGACGCGACCCGAAAGGCCTCATCGATCAACAAGGACAGAAGGAAAGGAAGCCAGCGGAGGCCCCACGGCCTCGCTCTTCTGGGACAGACACAGCCACGCGCACCCGCCACCGCCCTCGGGAGCAGCCAGCAGGCACGGGGCTCGGCGTGCGGGCAACACGCCGGAGGAGCAAACGGGGCGCCCTCCAGAGATGGGGGGGGGGGGGCAAGCTGCACCGGGCCGCACCGGCTCACAGGGCACCTCTGCCTCCCCGAAATGTGGGCTTGCATTTTCCCTCAAGCTGCACCGAGTTACATCTCCATCACGGGGCGCCCCTCTGGAGCCAGGAGGAAGCCGTGCTGGGGCACCGGCTTGCCCTCCTCCCCCCATGCCGGGCTCCATAGCATACGAGTGGCCAGTCACCGCCGCTGGCTTTTCCCTTAGATGCCGTGCCCCCGCGGGCTGCGGCTTTGGCCATGGGGGGGAACCCCCGTGAAGAGGGTCCAGTGCTGGGAACTCTCTCTGCCCCTTACCGGGCTCTCTCTCGCCGTACCTGGACGGGCTTGCTTTCCATTCTTGGTGGGACCGACGCCGGCACCACGTCTCCCCGGCTTTCTCTGCCCCCGTGCCCCACCGGGCAAACTTCGCTTCGGGGGTTCCACACTTTGGCAGTGGCCGGCGCCAGCCACTCGTCAACTTTTTTTCTTTTCCCCGCTTTCGTTGCCGAGCCCGGGCTGGGCTCCGGCTCACGGACGAGCGAAACCCATCCAACACCGCTGAGGGTGCGCCAGCGGCCGCTCCAAACCGCCGCGCCTTTGTTCGGCCCCGCGGGTCCCCTCTCTGACCCGGGCGAAAGCCACCGAGAAGCCAGACGGACCCCTGCCCAGCCGCCTGGCGGGTGGCTTGGAGCAGCCGCTCGGCAGCGCTGCCCTGGGAGTGCTCGGCGTCGCTTGTTCCCTCATATACGGAACTGGAGGGCCGTCAGCTCCGCGAGCGCACAACCAGCCGACCTCCGCCCAGCGGCAGGTCGCAGAAATCACGCCGGCTTGTACGATGACGTAGGCGGAGGCAGAGCGCAACAGCGACCCCTTGGCGACAAGCGCGATCTCCGCGGAGAGCACGTCTACTCGCCGAGGGAGAGCACGTCTACTCGCCCAGGGAGAGCACGTCTACTCGCCGAGGGAGAGCACGTCTACTCGCCGAGGGAGAGCACGTCTACTCGCCCAGGGAGAGCACGTCTACTCGCCCAGGGAGAGCACGTCTACTCGCCCAGGGAGAGCACGTCTACTCGCCCAGGGAGAGCACGTCTACTCGCCCAGGGAGAGCACGTCTACTCGCCGAGGGAGAGCACGTCTACTCGCCCAGGGAGAGCACGTCTACTCGCCCAGGGAGAGCACGTCTACTCGCCCAGGGAGAGCACGTCTACTCGCCCAGGGAGAGCACGTCTACTCGCCCAGGGAGAGCACGTCTACTCGCCCAGGGAGAGCACGTCTACTCGCCCAGGGAGAGCACGTCTACTCGCCGAGGGAGAGCACGTCTACTCGCCGAGGGAGAGCACGTCTACTCGCCGAGGGAGAGCACGTCTACTCGCCGAGGGAGAGCACGTCTACTCGCCGAGGGAGAGCACGTCTACCTCCCGCCTGAGGGAGAGCACGGGGGGGGGGGGACAAAGACAGGCGGCAGCAGCTTCGGTGAACGTCACCCGGGAGGCGACCGGGGCTGTCCCGGGGCAGTCCCGGGAAGCCGGCGTCCGACACAGGGAACCGTCAGCTGCCGGACCGGGGCGAATCCCCGCGGCCACGGCAGGGGTGGGGGCTCGAAGACAGCCGGCAGCCGCTTCGGTGAACGTCACCCGGGAGGAGACTGGGGCCCTCCCGGGACCGTCCCGGGAAGACGACGTTCGGCACGAGATCCCGGCCGCGGCCGGACCGGCTCGAAGCCTCGCGGTCCCGGCAGCAGCCGGAGCCGCTCGCCGCCTCGGGCTCCCGGCCCCCTACAGATCCGGCGACTCGTTCGCGGGCGGCGGGGGGAGGCAGTGGAGGGGGTGCGGGGAGAAGCGGCAGCGGAGGCGGAGGGGGGGGGGGCTCGAAGACAGCCGGCAGCCGCTTCGGTGAACGTCACCCAGGAGGCGATCGGGGCCGTCCCGGGGCCGTCCCGGGATGCCGGCTTCCGGCACGGGGGTCCCGGCCGCGGCCGGACCGGCTCGTATCCCCGCGGCTCCGGCGGGGGGGGGGGGCTCGAAGACAGCCGGCAGTCGCCTCGGTGAACGTCACCCGGCCGGCGACCGCGGCCGTTCCGGGGGCCGTCCCGGGAAGCCTGCGACAGGCACGGGGTCCCAGCCGCGGCCGGACCGGCTCGAAGCCCCGCGGCCCCGGCACGGGGGAGGCCCAAAGACTGGCGGCAGCCGCTTCGCTGAACGTCACCCGGCCGGCGACCGGGGCCGTCCCGGGGCCGTCCCGGGATGCCGGCATCCGGCACGGGGTCCTGGCCGCGGCCGGAGCGGCTCGAATCCCCGCGGTCCCGGCAGCAGCCGGAGCCGCTCGCCGTTCGGGCTCCCGGCACCCTACGGATCCGGCGACTCGTTCGCCGGCGGCGGGGGGAGGCAGTGAAGGAGGTGCGGGCAGAAGCGGCAGCGGAGGCGGAGGGGGGGGGGGGGGCTCGAAGACAGCCGGCAGCCGCTTCGGAGAACGTCACCCGGCCGGCGACCGCGGCCGTTCCGGGGCCGTCCCGGGAAGCCTGCGACAGGCACGGGGTCCCGGCCTCGGCCGGACCCGCACTGGGTGCCGCCGCCTCGGGCTCTCGGGACGGTATGGATCCGCCGACTCGTTCGCCGGCGGCGGGGGGAGGCAGTGGAGGGGGTGCGGGGAGAAGCGGCAGCGGAGGCGGAGGGGGGGGGGGGCTCGAAGACAGCCGGCAGCCGCTTCGGTGAACGTCACCCAGGAGGCGATCGGGGCCGTCCCGGGGCCGTCCCGGGATGCCGGCTTCCGGCACGGGGTCCCGGCCGCGGCCGGAGCGGCTCGAATCCCCGCGGTCCCGGCAGCAGCCGGAGCCGCTCGCCGTTCGGGCTCCCGGCACCCTACGGATCCGGCGACTCGTTCGCCGGCGGCGGGGGGAGGCAGTGAAGGAGGTGCGGGCAGAAGCGGCAGCGGAGGCGGAGGGGGGGGGGGGGGGCTCGAAGACAGCCGGCAGCCGCTTCGGAGAACGTCACCCGGCCGGCGACCGCGGCCGTTCCGGGGCCGTCCCGGGAAGCCTGCGACAGGCACGGGGTCCCGGCCTCGGCCGGACCCGCACTGGGTGCCGCCGCCTCGGGCTCTCGGGACGGTGTGGATCCGCCGACTCGTTCGCCGGCGGCGGGGGGAGGCAGTGGAGGGGGTGCGGGGAGAAGCGGCAGCGGAGGCGGAGGGGGGGGGGGGCTCGAAGACAGCCGGCAGCCGCTTCGGTGAACGTCACCCAGGAGGCGATCGGGGCCGTCCCGGGGCCGTTCCGGGATGCCGGCTTCCGCCACGGGGTCCCGGCCGCGGCCCGCCACGGGGTCCCGGCCGCGGCCGGACCGGCTCGAATCCCCGCGGTCCCGGCAGCAGCCGGAGCCGCTCGCCGTTCGGGCTCCCGGCACCCTACGGATCCGGCGACTCGTTCGCGGGAGGCGGGGGGAGGCAGTGAAGGAGGTGCGGGCAGAAGCGGCAGCGGAGGCGGAGGGGGGGGGGGGGGGCTCGGAGACAGCCGTCAACCGCTTCGGTGAACGTCACCCGGGAGGCGACCGGCGACCGGCCCGGGAAGCCATCGTCCGGCCCGGGATCCCGGCCGCGGCCGGACCGGCTCGAAGCCCCGCGGCCCCGGCACGGGGGAGGCCCAAAGACTGGCGGCAGCCGCTTCGCTGAACGTCACCCGGCCGGCGACCGGGGCCGTCCCGGGGCCGTCCCGGGATGCCGGCTTCCGGCACGGGGTCCCGGCCGCGGCCGGAGCGGCTCGAAGCCCCGCGGTCCCGGCAGCAGCCGGAGCCGCTCGCCGTTCGGGCTCCCGGCACCCTACGGATCCGCCGACTCGTTCGCCGGCGGCGGGGGGAGGCAGTGGAGGGGGTGCGGGCAGAAGCGGCAGCGGAGGCGGAGGGGGGGGGGGGGCTCGAAGACAGCCGGCAGCCGCTTCGGTGAACGTCACCCGGCCGGCGACCGGGGCCGTCCCGGGGCTGTCCGGGGATGCCGGCTTCCGGCACGGGGTCCCGGCCGCGGCCGGAGCGGCTCGAATCCCCGCGGTCCCGGCAGCAGCCGGAGCCGCTCGCCGTTCGGGCTCCCGGCACCCTACAGATCCGGCGACTCGTTCGCGGGCGGCGGGGGGAGGCAGTGGAGGGGGTGCGGGCAGAAGCGGCCGCGGAGGCGGAGGGGGGGGGGGGGCTCGAAGACAGCCGTCAGCCGCTTCGGTGAACGTCACCCGGGAGGCGACCGGGACCGGCCCGGGAAGCCATCGTCCGGCCCGGGATCCCGGCCGCGGCCGGACCGGCTCGAAGCCCCGCGGCCCCGGCACGGGGGAGGCCCAAAGACTGGCGGCAGCCGCTTCGCTGAACGTCACCCGGCCGGCGACCGGGGCCGTCCCGGGGCCGTCCCGGGATGCCGGCTTCCGGCACGGGGTCCCGGCCGCGGCCGGACCGGCTCGAATCCCCGCGGTCCCGGCAGCAGCCGGAGCCGCTCGCCGTTCGGGCTCCCGGCACCCTACGGATCCGCCGACTCGTTCGCCGGCGGCGGGGGGAGGCAGTGGAGGCGGTGCGGGCAGAAGCGGCAGCGGAGGCGGAGGGGGGGGGGGCTCGAAGACAGCCGGCAGCCGCTTCGCTGAACGTCACCCGGCCGGCGACCGGGGCCGTCCCGGGGCTGTCCGGGGATGCCGGCTTCCGGCACGGGGTCCCGGCCGCGGCCGGACCGTCTCGAATCCCCGCGGTCCCGGCAGCAGCCGGAGCCGCTCGCCGTTCGGGCTCCCGGCACCCTACAGATCCGGCGACTCGTTCGCGGGCGGCGGGGGGAGGCAGTGGAGGGGGTGCGGGCAGAAGCGGCCGCGGAGGCGGAGGGGGGGAGGGGCTCGAAGACAGCCGGCAGCCGCTTCGGTGAACGTCACCCGGGAGGCGACCGGGACCGGCCCGGGAAGCCATCGTCCGGCCCCGGATCCCGGCCGCGGCCGGACCGGCTCGAAGCCCCGCGGCCCCGGCACGGGGGAGGCCCAAAGACTGGCGGCAGCCGCTTCGCTGAACGTCACCCGGCCGGCGACCGGGGCCGTCCCGGGGCCGTCCCGGGATGCCGGCTTCCGGCACGGGGTCCCGGCCGCGGCCGGACCGGCTCGAATCCCCGCGGTCCCGGCAGCAGCCGGAGCCGCTCGCCGTTCGGGCTCCCGGCACCCTACGGATCCGGCGACTCGTTCGCCGGCGGCGGGGGGAGGCAGTGGAGGCGGTGCGGGGAGAAGCGGCAGCGGAGGCGGAGGGGGGGCGGGGGGGACGATAGTGGCGGGGGGCGGGGGGTGCTCGAAGGCAGCCGGCAGCCGGTTCGGTGAACATTCGCCGGGGCGGGGGGGGCGACCTGTCCGTGCCCGGGGCAGCCCCGGGAAGCCGGCAGCCAGCACGGGGTCCCGGCAGCACCTGTTCCCTGCCCTGGGACTTGCCGTGCCCGGCGGCCGGTTGCCGGGTGGGGGGAGCGATGAGAGGCGGGGCGCAGCGGCCGGGGCAGCGCCGGGCCGCAGCGGGGGGCTGGGCGGGTGGGGTAGGCGTCGAGCGGCAAGCCCTCGGCTGCAGCGAATGTTCGGCGGTGCGGGGCGGGGGGGGGACGGGACGACACGTTGGGGGCGCCGAGTCCGAGCCACCCCCGGCCCCAGGGGCGGCCGGAGGGGGAGGCCGGTGCCTGGCCCTGGGAGCTGCTGGGCGCCGGATGGCCGAGGGTGCGTCAGAAGCCGCCCGAGCGGTCGAGCAGGTCCTCCAGAAAGGCCTAGGGTGGCTTCGAGGGCCCCGGGAGCAGTCGAGGGAGGCCTCCAGGCAGGTCTGGAGTGGATGGGAGGCCTTCCAAAGCAGACAAGGGAGGCTGCCAGCGGGGCCTAGGCTGGCACTGCAGCCTGTAAATGGTTGGGGGGGGGGGCCTCTGGTGCGGCCTGGAGTCTCTGGGTGGCGTCCAGAGAGGTGCAAAAGATCCTCTGGTGCGGCCTGTGGTGGCGGAGAAGCCTGCAGAGCGTGCGGGGGAGGCTTCTGGTGCGGCCTGGGGTGGGTCGGAAGCCTGCAGAGCGTGCGGGAGAGGCTTCTGGTGCGGCCTGGGGTGGCTGAGAAGCCTGCAGAGCGTGCGGGAGAGGCTTCTGGTGCGGCCTGGGGTGGCTGAGAAGCCTGCAGAGCGTGCGGGAGAGGCTTCTGCTGCGGCCTGGGGTGGCTGAGAAGCCTGCAGAGCGTGCGGGGGAGGCTTCTGTTGGGGCCTGGGGTGGGTCAGAAGCCTACAGAGCGTGCGGGGGAGGCTTCTGGTGCGGCCTGGGGTGGGTCGGAAGCCTGCAGAGCGTGCGGGAGAGGCTTCTGTTGGGGCCTGGGGTGGCTGAGAAGCCTGCAGAGCGTGCGGGGGAGGCTTCTGCTGCGGCCTGGGGTGGCTGAGAAGCCTGCAGAGCGTGCGGGGGAGGCTTCTGCTGCGGCCTGGGGTGGCTGAGAAGCCTGCAGAGCGTGCGGGGGAGGCTTCTGGTGCGGCCTGGGGTGGCTGAGAAGCCTGCAGAGCGTGCGGGGGAGGCTTCTGGTGCGGCCTGGGGTGGGACGGAAGCCTGCAGAGCGTGCGGGAGAGGCTTCTGCTGCGGCCTGGGGTGGGTCGGAAGCCTGCAGAGCGTGCGGGAGAGGCTTCTGTTGGGGCCTGGGGTGGCTGAGAAGCCTGCAGAGCGTGCGGGAGAGGCTTCTGCTGCGGCCTGGGGTGGCTGAGAAGCCTGCAGAGCGTGCGGGAGAGGCTTCTGCTGCGGCCTGGGGTGGCTGAGAAGCCTGCAGAGCGTGCGGGAGAGGCTTCTGCTGCGGCCTGGGGTGGCTGAGAAGCCTGCAGAGCGTGCGGGAGAGGCTTCTGCTGCGGCCTGGGGTGGCTGAGAAGCCTGCAGAGCGTGCGGGAGAGGCTTCTGCTGCGGCCTGGGGTGGCTGAGAAGCCTGCAGAGCGTGCGGGAGAGGCTTCTGCTGCGGCCTGGGGTGGCTGAGAAGCCTGCAGGGCGTGCGGGAGAGGCTTCTGCTGCGGCCTGGGGTGGGTGGGAAGCCTGCAGAGCGTGCGGGGGAGGCTTCTGGTGCGGCCTGGGGTGGCTGAGAAGCCTGCAGAGCGTGCGGGGGAGGCTTCTGCTGCGGCCTGGGGTGGCTGAGAAGCCTGAAGAGCGTGCGGGAGAGGCTTCTGGTGCGGCCTGGGGTGGCTGAGAAGCCTGCAGAGCGTGCGGGAGAGGCTTCTGGTGCGGCCTGGGGTGGCTGAGAAGCCTGCAGAGCGTGCGGGGGAGGCTTCTGGTGCGGCCTGGGGTGGCTGAGAAGCCTGCAGAGCGTGCGGGGGAGGCTTCTGCTGCGGCCTGGGGTGGCTGAGAAGCCTGCAGAGCGTGCGGGGGAGGCTTCTGGTGCGGCCTGGGGTGGCTGAGAAGCCTGCAGAGCGTGCGGGGGAGGCTTCTGGTGCGGCCTGGGGTGGCTGAGAAGCCTGCAGAGCGTGCGGGAGAGGCTTCTGGTGCGGCCTGGGGTGGCTGAGAAGCCTGCAGAGCGTGCGGGGGAGGCTTCTGCTGCGGCCTGGGGTGGCTGAGAAGCCTGCAGAGCGTGCGGGAGAGGCTTCTGCTGCGGCCTGGGGTGGGTCGGAAGCCTGCAGAGCTTGCGGGGGAGGCTTCTGGTGCGGCCTGGGGTGGGTCGGAAGCCTGCAGAGCATGCGGGGGAGGCTTCTGCTGCGGCCTGGGGTCTCTGGGTGGCCTCTAGAGAGGTGCAAAAGACCCTCTGGGTTGGGCTGGGGTGGCTCTTGGACCCCTGCCACACAGTGGAGAGAGGCCTCCGGCCCGCCACCTGTGTCCCTGTGTGCCTGAGTGCCTGTGTCCCTGTGTCCCTGTGTCCCTGTGTCCCTGAGTGCCTGAGTGCCTGTGTCCCTGTGTCCCTGTGTCCCTGAGTGCCTGAGTGCCTGAGTGCCTGTGTCCCTGTGTCCTTGTGTCCCTGTGTCCCTGTGTCCCTGTGTGCCCGAGTGCCTGTGTCCCTGTGTCCCTGTCTGTGTACCTGTGTGCGAGAGTGTCCGGCACGCCACCCAGCGGCGGCGGGCAAGCAGGTAGGCGGGTGGGCGGGCCGGCGAGGGCCAGTGTGAGTTTGGGGGGTGGGAGGGGAGGCGGCAGCTGGAAGCGTCAGAGGAGGGGGCGTGGCTCCGGCTGGCCCCGGGAGCAGGTTCCCGGGACCGGGACCGGCTGGACCCGGCGGGTGGTTGATCCCGGGGCGGGGGGCAGAGGCGGCGGGAAGCGGCAGCTGCGTGTGCGGCGGGGGGGTGGAGGGCGAACCGCGGCGGGAAGCGGATGCTTCAGAGCAGGTTACGGGGGCGGGGACGGACGACACCACCTGTCCCCGCCCCGGGACGGGCTGGACCCGGCGCCCTGGACCCGGCGCCGTGTACCCGCCGCCGCCCCCGCCGCCGCCCCCCTCCGCCACCCCGGGACCCCGACGTTTTTTGGCGCCCGCGCCTTTTTTTGCTCCCCGCCTGCCCGCGCTGCCCCGGGCCCTCCCCCGGGGCGGGGCGGGAGGGAGGGACGGACGGACGGGTAGCCGGGGATCTCCGAGCGCGCGCCACCAGACCGAGGCGGGTCCCGGCGGCGGCGGCGGCGGCGGCGGCGGCGGCGGCAGCAGCAAGCGACGGCGGGGGGGGCAGGCTAGGGAGAGAGGGGGAGCGGCATGCGGTAGGGCTGGGGGGTTTGTTTCGGGGGGGAGGGGTGGGGGGGGGGTGGCAGCGGTCAGCGAGAGCGGGGAGAGGGGGAGCGGCATGCGGTAGGGCTGGGGTGTTTTTGGGGTGGGGGCGTTGGGGGGATTAGCGGGCGGGCGGGCAGCCCAGCCAAGCGGCAAGCCGGGGGGCGGGCGAGGGCGGCTTTAGGGCCGGAGGAGCGGAGCGCAACCTCCCCCGTGCAGGCTCCAGCGTGGAGAGCAGCAAGTTTTTGGGGACGGGGGACGACGGACGGGAGGGGCAGCGGCGAGAGGCTAGCTGCGGCAAGGGGCACCGGCACGGCCGCCCTAACAGCGCCGCCTCGGTCGCAGGGGTTAGAGAGCAGCCGGGCAGCCCGGGAGGGAAGCGGCAGCCCGCGTCGCGATCCCCCCTCCAGGGGACAATGTGGGAAGGGGAAGCCGCGGCGGCTTTGGCGGGGGGTGCCCAGCTGCTAGCGGCTTCGGGGGGCAGTTAGCGGCGGCGGGGGGGGGGGGAGATGGGTCGCGGCAGCGGCAAGAGATAACGGCGGGCGGGGGGGCTCCGTGCAAAGCGGTAACGGGAGCCGGGGGGTGTGGGGAGCTGGGGGTGGCAGCAGCGGCAAGAGGCAACGTCGGGAGGGGGGGCTCCGCGCAAACCGGTAACGGGGGCCGGGGGGTGTGGGGGGGGCGGTGGTGGCCGCGGCAAGAGGCAACGGCAGGCGGGGGGGCTCCGCGCAAACCGGCAGCGGGGGGGGGGGGCGGGGGGTAGCGGCAAGAGGCAACGGCGGGAAGGGGGGGCTCCGCGCAAACCGCTAACGGGAGCCGGGGGGTGTGGGGAGCTGGGGGTGGCAGCAGCGGCAAGAGGCAACGTCGGGAGGGGGGGCTCCGCGCAAACCGGTAACGGGGGCCGGGGGGTGTGGGGGGGGCGGTGGTGGCCGCGGCGAGAGGCAACGGCAGGCGGGGGGGCTCCGCGCAAACCGGCAGCGGGGGGGGGGCGG
>NW_027142689.1:130000-137500 GCF_026170545.1 Melanerpes formicivorus
GCTGCCAGATCCCGGGCACGATTCAGGCAGCAGCAGCGGAAGCGAGCGATACCGACACGCCCGGCGGGGAGAAGGCCCTCGTCTCTCTCCCCGCCTTGCCACGGGAGCACCGGGACGTGCTAGAGGAGACAGCGACCCGCGGAAGCGGGGCGCGCCCCCGGCACGCCAGGACCTTAGAGCCGGGGCGGCTCGCTCGGCAGCGGGCGGGGGTACGGGCCACAAAGCCGCCCTTCTCAGGCTAGAGGTTTCATTTAGGGAGGAACCCTCGGGGACCCCACCCGGGCAGGTGAGGCCTCACGCGCGGCGCCGCTTTTAGCCCCTTTTAACTTTCGCGACGCCGCCGCCTCGCTCTCGGCTCGGCCAACCCCCGCCACACGCAGCTGCTCGCGGCCGGCACCCGCGGGTACCCGGAACCGAGGACGACACCGGCGCCTCACGCGTTTTAGGACACCTGAAAACTCACGGGGCCACGCAGCAGTCACAAAGCCGGTTGCGGTCGACCGGTCCCCGAACCCTGCCCCAGCGCCGGGGGGGAGGTGGAAAGGGGAGGATGCGGCAAGGCACGCGCCGGGCCGCTAACGCCACGGCTCCCCCCCGCTCGAGCCGCTCGGGGCTGGGGGAACGAGGACGACACCTCACACGCGACGGGAAGCGAAGTGGAAAGGAAGACCGCCCTTGCCCTGCCGGCCGGGGGCCCTTTCCGACGCGACCCGAAAGGCCTCATCGATCAACAAGGACAGAAGGAAAGGAAGCCAGCGGAGGCCCCACGGCCTCGCTCTTCTGGGACAGACACAGCCACGCGCACCCGCCACCGCCCTCGGGAGCAGCCAGCAGGCACGGGGCTCGGCGTGCGGGCAACACGCCGGAGGAGCAAACGGGGCGCCCTCCAGAGATGGGGGGGGGGGGGCAAGCTGCACCGGGCCGCACCGGCTCACAGGGCACCTCTGCCTCCCCGAAATGTGGGCTTGCATTTTCCCTCAAGCTGCACCGAGTTACATCTCCATCACGGGGCGCCCCTCTGGAGCCAGGAGGAAGCCGTGCTGGGGCACCGGCTTGCCCTCCTCCCCCCATGCCGGGCTCCATAGCATACGAGTGGCCAGTCACCGCCGCTGGCTTTTCCCTTAGATGCCGTGCCCCCGCGGGCTGCGGCTTTGGCCATGGGGGGGAACCCCCGTGAAGAGGGTCCAGTGCTGGGAACTCTCTCTGCCCCTTACCGGGCTCTCTCTCGCCGTACCTGGACGGGCTTGCTTTCCATTCTTGGTGGGACCGACGCCGGCACCACGTCTCCCCGGCTTTCTCTGCCCCCGTGCCCCACCGGGCAAACTTCGCTTCGGGGGTTCCACACTTTGGCAGTGGCCGGCGCCAGCCACTCGTCAACTTTTTTTCTTTTCCCCGCTTTCGTTGCCGAGCCCGGGCTGGGCTCCGGCTCACGGACGAGCGAAACCCATCCAACACCGCTGAGGGTGCGCCAGCGGCCGCTCCAAACCGCCGCGCCTTTGTTCGGCCCCGCGGGTCCCCTCTCTGACCCGGGCGAAAGCCACCGAGAAGCCAGACGGACCCCTGCCCAGCCGCCTGGCGGGTGGCTTGGAGCAGCCGCTCGGCAGCGCTGCCCTGGGAGTGCTCGGCGTCGCTTGTTCCCTCATATACGGAACTGGAGGGCCGTCAGCTCCGCGAGCGCACAACCAGCCGACCTCCGCCCAGCGGCAGGTCGCAGAAATCACGCCGGCTTGTACGATGACGTAGGCGGAGGCAGAGCGCAACAGCGACCCCTTGGCGACAAGCGCGATCTCCGCGGAGAGCACGTCTACTCGCCGAGGGAGAGCACGTCTACTCGCCCAGGGAGAGCACGTCTACTCGCCGAGGGAGAGCACGTCTACTCGCCGAGGGAGAGCACGTCTACTCGCCCAGGGAGAGCACGTCTACTCGCCCAGGGAGAGCACGTCTACTCGCCCAGGGAGAGCACGTCTACTCGCCCAGGGAGAGCACGTCTACTCGCCCAGGGAGAGCACGTCTACTCGCCGAGGGAGAGCACGTCTACTCGCCCAGGGAGAGCACGTCTACTCGCCGAGGGAGAGCACGTCTACTCGCCCAGGGAGAGCACGTCTACTCGCCCAGGGAGAGCACGTCTACTCGCCCAGGGAGAGCACGTCTACTCGCCCAGGGAGAGCACGTCTACTCGCCCAGGGAGAGCACGTCTACTCGCCCAGGGAGAGCACGTCTACTCGCCGAGGGAGAGCACGTCTACTCGCCGAGGGAGAGCACGTCTACTCGCCGAGGGAGAGCACGTCTACTCGCCGAGGGAGAGCACGTCTACTCGCCGAGGGAGAGCACGTCTACCTCGCCGTTCGGGCTCCCGGCACCCTACGGATCCGCCGACTCGTTCGCCGGCGGCGGGGGGAGGCAGTGGAGGGGGTGCGGGCAGAAGCGGCAGCGGAGGCGGAGGGGGGGGGGGGCTCGAAGACAGCCGGCAGCCGCTTCGGTGAACGTCACCCGGCCGGCGACCGGGGCCGTCCCGGGGCTGTCCGGGGATGCCGGCTTCCGGCACGGGGTCCCGGCCGCGGCCGGAGCGGCTCGAATCCCCGCGGTCCCGGCAGCAGCCGGAGCCGCTCGCCGTTCGGGCTCCCGGCACCCTACAGATCCGGCGACTCGTTCGCGGGCGGCGGGGGGAGGCAGTGGAGGGGGTGCGGGCAGAAGCGGCCGCGGAGGCGGAGGGGGGGGGGGGGCTCGAAGACAGCCGTCAGCCGCTTCGGTGAACGTCACCCGGGAGGCGACCGGGACCGGCCCGGGAAGCCATCGTCCGGCCCGGGATCCCGGCCGCGGCCGGACCGGCTCGAAGCCCCGCGGCCCCGGCACGGGGGAGGCCCAAAGACTGGCGGCAGCCGCTTCGCTGAACGTCACCCGGCCGGCGACCGGGGCCGTCCCGGGGCCGTCCCGGGATGCCGGCTTCCGGCACGGGGTCCCGGCCGCGGCCGGACCGGCTCGAATCCCCGCGGTCCCGGCAGCAGCCGGAGCCGCTCGCCGTTCGGGCTCCCGGCACCCTACGGATCCGCCGACTCGTTCGCCGGCGGCGGGGGGAGGCAGTGGAGGCGGTGCGGGCAGAAGCGGCAGCGGAGGCGGAGGGGGGGGGGCTCGAAGACAGCCGGCAGCCGCTTCGCTGAACGTCACCCGGCCGGCGACCGGGGCCGTCCCGGGGCTGTCCGGGGATGCCGGCTTCCGGCACGGGGTCCCGGCCGCGGCCGGACCGTCTCGAATCCCCGCGGTCCCGGCAGCAGCCGGAGCCGCTCGCCGTTCGGGCTCCCGGCACCCTACAGATCCGGCGACTCGTTCGCGGGCGGCGGGGGGAGGCAGTGGAGGGGGTGCGGGCAGAAGCGGCCGCGGAGGCGGAGGGGGGGAGGGGCTCGAAGACAGCCGGCAGCCGCTTCGGTGAACGTCACCCGGGAGGCGACCGGGACCGGCCCGGGAAGCCATCGTCCGGCCCCGGATCCCGGCCGCGGCCGGACCGGCTCGAAGCCCCGCGGCCCCGGCACGGGGGAGGCCCAAAGACTGGCGGCAGCCGCTTCGCTGAACGTCACCCGGCCGGCGACCGGGGCCGTCCCGGGGCCGTCCCGGGATGCCGGCTTCCGGCACGGGGTCCCGGCCGCGGCCGGACCGGCTCGAATCCCCGCGGTCCCGGCAGCAGCCGGAGCCGCTCGCCGTTCGGGCTCCCGGCACCCTACGGATCCGGCGACTCGTTCGCCGGCGGCGGGGGGAGGCAGTGGAGGCGGTGCGGGGAGAAGCGGCAGCGGAGGCGGAGGGGGGGCGGGGGGGACGATAGTGGCGGGGGGCGGGGGGTGCTCGAAGGCAGCCGGCAGCCGGTTCGGTGAACATTCGCCGGGGCGGGGGGGGCGACCTGTCCGTGCCCGGGGCAGCCCCGGGAAGCCGGCAGCCAGCACGGGGTCCCGGCAGCACCTGTTCCCTGCCCTGGGACTTGCCGTGCCCGGCGGCCGGTTGCCGGGTGGGGGGAGCGATGAGAGGCGGGGCGCAGCGGCCGGGGCAGCGCCGGGCCGCAGCGGGGGGCTGGGCGGGTGGGGTAGGCGTCGAGCGGCAAGCCCTCGGCTGCAGCGAATGTTCGGCGGTGCGGGGCGGGGGGGGGACGGGACGACACGTTGGGGGCGCCGAGTCCGAGCCACCCCCGGCCCCAGGGGCGGCCGGAGGGGGAGGCCGGTGCCTGGCCCTGGGAGCTGCTGGGCGCCGGATGGCCGAGGGTGCGTCAGAAGCCGCCCGAGCGGTCGAGCAGGTCCTCCAGAAAGGCCTAGGGTGGCTTCGAGGGCCCCGGGAGCAGTCGAGGGAGGCCTCCAGGCAGGTCTGGAGTGGATGGGAGGCCTTCCAAAGCAGACAAGGGAGGCTGCCAGCGGGGCCTAGGCTGGCACTGCAGCCTGTAAATGGTTGGGGGGGGGGGCCTCTGGTGCGGCCTGGAGTCTCTGGGTGGCGTCCAGAGAGGTGCAAAAGATCCTCTGGTGCGGCCTGTGGTGGCGGAGAAGCCTGCAGAGCGTGCGGGGGAGGCTTCTGGTGCGGCCTGGGGTGGGTCGGAAGCCTGCAGAGCGTGCGGGAGAGGCTTCTGGTGCGGCCTGGGGTGGCTGAGAAGCCTGCAGAGCGTGCGGGAGAGGCTTCTGGTGCGGCCTGGGGTGGCTGAGAAGCCTGCAGAGCGTGCGGGAGAGGCTTCTGCTGCGGCCTGGGGTGGCTGAGAAGCCTGCAGAGCGTGCGGGGGAGGCTTCTGTTGGGGCCTGGGGTGGGTCAGAAGCCTACAGAGCGTGCGGGGGAGGCTTCTGGTGCGGCCTGGGGTGGGTCGGAAGCCTGCAGAGCGTGCGGGAGAGGCTTCTGTTGGGGCCTGGGGTGGCTGAGAAGCCTGCAGAGCGTGCGGGGGAGGCTTCTGCTGCGGCCTGGGGTGGCTGAGAAGCCTGCAGAGCGTGCGGGGGAGGCTTCTGCTGCGGCCTGGGGTGGCTGAGAAGCCTGCAGAGCGTGCGGGGGAGGCTTCTGGTGCGGCCTGGGGTGGCTGAGAAGCCTGCAGAGCGTGCGGGGGAGGCTTCTGGTGCGGCCTGGGGTGGGACGGAAGCCTGCAGAGCGTGCGGGAGAGGCTTCTGCTGCGGCCTGGGGTGGGTCGGAAGCCTGCAGAGCGTGCGGGAGAGGCTTCTGTTGGGGCCTGGGGTGGCTGAGAAGCCTGCAGAGCGTGCGGGAGAGGCTTCTGCTGCGGCCTGGGGTGGCTGAGAAGCCTGCAGAGCGTGCGGGAGAGGCTTCTGCTGCGGCCTGGGGTGGCTGAGAAGCCTGCAGAGCGTGCGGGAGAGGCTTCTGCTGCGGCCTGGGGTGGCTGAGAAGCCTGCAGAGCGTGCGGGAGAGGCTTCTGCTGCGGCCTGGGGTGGCTGAGAAGCCTGCAGAGCGTGCGGGAGAGGCTTCTGCTGCGGCCTGGGGTGGCTGAGAAGCCTGCAGAGCGTGCGGGAGAGGCTTCTGCTGCGGCCTGGGGTGGCTGAGAAGCCTGCAGGGCGTGCGGGAGAGGCTTCTGCTGCGGCCTGGGGTGGGTGGGAAGCCTGCAGAGCGTGCGGGGGAGGCTTCTGGTGCGGCCTGGGGTGGCTGAGAAGCCTGCAGAGCGTGCGGGGGAGGCTTCTGCTGCGGCCTGGGGTGGCTGAGAAGCCTGAAGAGCGTGCGGGAGAGGCTTCTGGTGCGGCCTGGGGTGGCTGAGAAGCCTGCAGAGCGTGCGGGAGAGGCTTCTGGTGCGGCCTGGGGTGGCTGAGAAGCCTGCAGAGCGTGCGGGGGAGGCTTCTGGTGCGGCCTGGGGTGGCTGAGAAGCCTGCAGAGCGTGCGGGGGAGGCTTCTGCTGCGGCCTGGGGTGGCTGAGAAGCCTGCAGAGCGTGCGGGGGAGGCTTCTGGTGCGGCCTGGGGTGGCTGAGAAGCCTGCAGAGCGTGCGGGGGAGGCTTCTGGTGCGGCCTGGGGTGGCTGAGAAGCCTGCAGAGCGTGCGGGAGAGGCTTCTGGTGCGGCCTGGGGTGGCTGAGAAGCCTGCAGAGCGTGCGGGGGAGGCTTCTGCTGCGGCCTGGGGTGGCTGAGAAGCCTGCAGAGCGTGCGGGAGAGGCTTCTGCTGCGGCCTGGGGTGGGTCGGAAGCCTGCAGAGCTTGCGGGGGAGGCTTCTGGTGCGGCCTGGGGTGGGTCGGAAGCCTGCAGAGCATGCGGGGGAGGCTTCTGCTGCGGCCTGGGGTCTCTGGGTGGCCTCTAGAGAGGTGCAAAAGACCCTCTGGGTTGGGCTGGGGTGGCTCTTGGACCCCTGCCACACAGTGGAGAGAGGCCTCCGGCCCGCCACCTGTGTCCCTGTGTGCCTGAGTGCCTGTGTCCCTGTGTCCCTGTGTCCCTGTGTCCCTGAGTGCCTGAGTGCCTGTGTCCCTGTGTCCCTGTGTCCCTGAGTGCCTGAGTGCCTGAGTGCCTGTGTCCCTGTGTCCTTGTGTCCCTGTGTCCCTGTGTCCCTGTGTGCCCGAGTGCCTGTGTCCCTGTGTCCCTGTCTGTGTACCTGTGTGCGAGAGTGTCCGGCACGCCACCCAGCGGCGGCGGGCAAGCAGGTAGGCGGGTGGGCGGGCCGGCGAGGGCCAGTGTGAGTTTGGGGGGTGGGAGGGGAGGCGGCAGCTGGAAGCGTCAGAGGAGGGGGCGTGGCTCCGGCTGGCCCCGGGAGCAGGTTCCCGGGACCGGGACCGGCTGGACCCGGCGGGTGGTTGATCCCGGGGCGGGGGGCAGAGGCGGCGGGAAGCGGCAGCTGCGTGTGCGGCGGGGGGGTGGAGGGCGAACCGCGGCGGGAAGCGGATGCTTCAGAGCAGGTTACGGGGGCGGGGACGGACGACACCACCTGTCCCCGCCCCGGGACGGGCTGGACCCGGCGCCCTGGACCCGGCGCCGTGTACCCGCCGCCGCCCCCGCCGCCGCCCCCCTCCGCCACCCCGGGACCCCGACGTTTTTTGGCGCCCGCGCCTTTTTTTGCTCCCCGCCTGCCCGCGCTGCCCCGGGCCCTCCCCCGGGGCGGGGCGGGAGGGAGGGACGGACGGACGGGTAGCCGGGGATCTCCGAGCGCGCGCCACCAGACCGAGGCGGGTCCCGGCGGCGGCGGCGGCGGCGGCGGCGGCGGCGGCAGCAGCAAGCGACGGCGGGGGGGGCAGGCTAGGGAGAGAGGGGGAGCGGCATGCGGTAGGGCTGGGGGGTTTGTTTCGGGGGGGAGGGGTGGGGGGGGGGTGGCAGCGGTCAGCGAGAGCGGGGAGAGGGGGAGCGGCATGCGGTAGGGCTGGGGTGTTTTTGGGGTGGGGGCGTTGGGGGGATTAGCGGGCGGGCGGGCAGCCCAGCCAAGCGGCAAGCCGGGGGGCGGGCGAGGGCGGCTTTAGGGCCGGAGGAGCGGAGCGCAACCTCCCCCGTGCAGGCTCCAGCGTGGAGAGCAGCAAGTTTTTGGGGACGGGGGACGACGGACGGGAGGGGCAGCGGCGAGAGGCTAGCTGCG
>NW_027142689.1:145000-147500 GCF_026170545.1 Melanerpes formicivorus
CACCCGCAGACAGCCGCGCCCGCGCGGGAGTGCCGGGGGGGGCGAGGCCCGCGCCTCCTCCCCCAACCGGGCTCTCGTCTCCCCCAACGCCCCACCGGGCGTCGCTGGACCAACGGGGAACCCCTGCCGGCGAAGCCCCGGCGGGACGAACTCCGCGAGAGCGGGCGCTCCGGGAGCGGGGAGCTACGGAGCGCTCCCCGAGTCTGCACTTAGGGGGACGAAGGCCCCTCCCCGCCCGGGGGAGAGCCTGCGAGGCGACCCCAGCCGCGCCGCTCGGCGGGCACCGAGGCGGCGATTGATCGTCAAGCGACGCTCAGACAGGCGTAGCCCCGGGAGGAACCCGGGGCCGCAAGTGCGTTCGAAGTGTCGATGATCAATGTGTCCTGCAATTCACATTAATTCTCGCAGCTAGCTGCGTTCTTCATCGACGCACGAGCCGAGTGATCCACCGCTAAGAGTTGTCTGGCTTTTCGGCACCGCCCCGCCAGCGCGGAGGGGCCAGGACCGCTCGCAAAGGAGCGGCCCCTCGGAGAGCGCGGCACGGCGGCCGCTCGCCTCACATTGACCGTACAAGCACAGGAGAGGGGGGGAAAATAAAACGAAACCCCGAAGCGGCAAAAGCAAGGGGCGGGGAGCCCGCGCTCCCGGCTTTTTTCCCTCCCCCGAGGAGGGAAAAACGCACCTTGCGGCGCTTCGGGGCCGGACCAGGCGCCCGGGCTCGCTCCGACCTCGGCGCGGAGGAGGCCCGCCGCGCGCCGCCGGGAACGTGCCCCGAACCCGGCCTCGCCTCGCGTGCACGGGGAAATAAAACCCCCTTCGCTTCCCCACCCAACGGGGGGGGGGGGGGGGGGGGTGTCTCTCGCTGGCCGCCCCGTGCCGTCGCGGAGACGCCACGAAGCGCGGCAGCGGAGACCCCCCCCCCCCCACCCCGGGGAGCGAGGGGGGCCGGGCGCACAACCCCGCCGGAGGAGAGCGCGCGCGCGCCTCCGCACCGGCCCCTCCAACGCCGCCACCGCTGCGGCCCATCCCGGACTTTCTTTTCCCCCGCTTTGGCCCCGGGGCCGAGCCCCGGCCGGCTCGCGCCCTCGGGCGGCTTCCTCTCGCCACCGAACCCCCCCCGCCGCGGGGGACGGAAAACGGCTTGCGAGACGGAAAGCCCGAGCCCACGTGGGACGCCACCCGCGGCGACCCGCCGGCCCTCGCCGGGCGGCGCACCCGCCGACCGACAAACCCCAGCGGCACGAGCCCCTTCCATCCTCCCCCGGCGCCACCAGCGCCGCCGGCTTCGCTCGCTCGACCCCTTCCGTGGCCCCGCGGCCAGGCGGACAGCGGACGGCGCTGAGCCGGGGGGCGGGCCCCCCGCTCTCCCCGTTTCCACGCGGAGACCGGGGGTGGGACGCCCCCGGCTGCCCGCCCGTCCCCCACCCGGCACGCGCCGGGAAGGCGAACGGGGAAGCCCGCGGGCAGGGCCCGGGACCGGGACAGCCGCAGCCGGTGGCAGGGTGCCCTCCGGCGAGGGACCGGAGCCGGAGACGCCGAGCGACGCCCGCCGCCGCTCGGACGCGGTCACGCCACCCGAAACCGGCCCCGGACGGGGGGGAACCGGCAGCGCGAGACCGCCGAGGGCGCCAGCTCGCCGGGGCCCCGCTCTGGGGCCTGGGCAAAGGGAAAAGGGACCGGGAGGTCCGCAGCGGCCCGCGCCGCAAGAGGCGCCGCCGCCGAGCCGCGGCAACGCGCCCGCACAGAACCCCCGGCGGGGGGCGAAGCGCCCTGGGCCAGCCCCCACCGCGGGGGCTCGCCGCCCCGGCCCGCGAGAAGCCCGCGCTTCAACGCGCCGCCGGGGACGCCCGTGGCGAGGCGAGGCGCGGGCCGGACCACGGCCGACCTCGCGCGGTGGGCTCTCTCCGGCCGAGCGCTCGGACCGCAGAGAGGGGGGGGGCAGCAGAGTCCCCTCCCCGGCCCGGCGGGCCCCCGGAGGACGACGAGCGCGATGACGGCGGACCTAGCCAGAGGCATTGCGGGGGCAACCCCCGCCCCTCTGAAGGCACCCGCCCGCCCCCGCGCTCGCCCCCCGCATCCGGGGGTGGCGCGCCGAGCCGCCCGGGTCTTTAAACCGCCGCCCGGCTTCCTCCGCGGTAGGGCAAGGCCGCGGACGAAGGCGCGGAACGCTAGGTACCTGACCCTGGGGTGAGGGAAACCAGACTTAAGGCCCCGCGGGGGTGCCTCCCCCCACTGCCGCCGTCGGGGGGAGCGTCCGCCCCGCGGGGGCCGCGCCCGACGTCCGCCGCCACCACCGCGCCCCTGGCCTGGCCCGAGGCCCGGGGTTTCCCTCAGTCAGCCGGCGCTGCGCTCGGGGAGGAGGGACGCGGCTGGGGACGCCCATGCCGCGCGCTCGCCGCGCGGCGAGCGCCCGGCTACGGCGGCCCCGGCGGCGGACCGGCGCAGGGCCGGCGACGACGGCGACGCGGCTGGGCGGGCCGAGGGCCCGGGAGAGCCCGCT
>NW_027142689.1:152500-160000 GCF_026170545.1 Melanerpes formicivorus
GAGCACGTCTACTCGCCGAGGGAGAGCACGTCTACCTCCCGCCTGAGGGAGAGCACGGGGGGGGGGGGACAAAGACAGGCGGCAGCAGCTTCGGTGAACGTCACCCGGGAGGCGACCGGGGCTGTCCCGGGGCAGTCCCGGGAAGCCGGCGTCCGACACAGGGAACCGTCAGCTGCCGGACCGGGGCGAATCCCCGCGGCCACGGCAGGGGTGGGGGCTCGAAGACAGCCGGCAGCCGCTTCGGTGAACGTCACCCGGGAGGAGACTGGGGCCCTCCCGGGACCGTCCCGGGAAGACGACGTTCGGCACGAGATCCCGGCCGCGGCCGGACCGGCTCGAAGCCTCGCGGTCCCGGCAGCAGCCGGAGCCGCTCGCCGCCTCGGGCTCCCGGCCCCCTACAGATCCGGCGACTCGTTCGCGGGCGGCGGGGGGAGGCAGTGGAGGGGGTGCGGGGAGAAGCGGCAGCGGAGGCGGAGGGGGGGGGGGCTCGAAGACAGCCGGCAGCCGCTTCGGTGAACGTCACCCAGGAGGCGATCGGGGCCGTCCCGGGGCCGTCCCGGGATGCCGGCTTCCGGCACGGGGGTCCCGGCCGCGGCCGGACCGGCTCGTATCCCCGCGGCTCCGGCAGGGGGGGGGGGGGCTCGAAGACAGCCGGCAGTCGCCTCGGTGAACGTCACCCGGCCGGCGACCGCGGCCGTTCCGGGGCCGTCCCGGGAAGCCTGCGACAGGCACGGGTGGTCCCAGCCGCGGCCGGACCGGCTCGAAGCCCCGCGGCCCCCGGCACGGGGGAGGCCCAAAGACTGGCGGCAGCCGCTTCGCTGAACGTCACCCGGCCGGCGACCGGGGCCGTCCCGGGGCCGTCCCGGGATGCCGGCATCCGGCACGGGGTCCTGGCCGCGGCCGGAGCGGCTCGAATCCCCGCGGTCCCGGCAGCAGCCGGAGCCGCTCGCCGTTCGGGCTCCCGGCACCCTACGGATCCGGCGACTCGTTCGCCGGCGGCGGGGGGAGGCAGTGAAGGAGGTGCGGGCAGAAGCGGCAGCGGAGGCGGAGGGGGGGGGGGGGGCTCGAAGACAGCCGGCAGCCGCTTCGGAGAACGTCACCCGGCCGGCGACCGCGGCCGTTCCGGGGCCGTCCCGGGAAGCCTGCGACAGGCACGGGGTCCCGGCCTCGGCCGGACCCGCACTGGGTGCCGCCGCCTCGGGCTCTCGGGACGGTATGGATCCGCCGACTCGTTCGCCGGCGGCGGGGGGAGGCAGTGGAGGGGGTGCGGGGAGAAGCGGGCAGCGGAGGCGGAGGGGGGGGGGGGGGCTCGAAGACAGCCGGCAGCCGCTTCGGTGAACGTCACCCAGGAGGCGATCGGGGCCGTCCCGGGGCCGTCCCGGGATGCCGGCTTCCGCCACGGGGTCCCGGCCGCGGCCGGAGTGGCTCGAATCCCCGCGGGTCCCCGGCAGCAGCCGGAGGCGCTCGCCGTTCGGGCTCCCGGCACCCTACGGATCCGGCGACTCGTTCGCCGGCGGGCGGGGGGAGGCAGTGAAGGAGGTGCGGGCAGAAGCGGCAGCGGAGGCGGAGGGGGGGGGGGGGGCTCGAAGACAGCCGGCAGCCGCTTCGGAGAACGTCACCCGGCCGGCGACCGCGGCCGTTCCGGGGCCGTCCCGGGAAGCCTGCGACAGGCACGGGGTCCCGGCCTCGGCCGGACCCGCACTGGGTGCCGCCGCCTCGGGCTCTCGGGACGGTGTGGATCCGCCGACTCGTTCGCCGGCGGCGGGGGGAGGCAGTGGAGGGGGTGCGGGGAGAAGCGGCAGCGGAGGCGGAGGGGGGGGGGGGCTCGAAGACAGCCGGCAGCCGCTTCGGTGAACGTCACCCAGGAGGCGATCGGGGCCGTCCCGGGGCCGTCCCGGGATGCCGGCTTCCGCCACGGGGTCCCGGCCGCGGCCGGACCGGCTCGAATCCCCGCGGTCCCGGCAGCAGCCGGAGCCGCTCGCCGTTCGGGCTCCCGGCACCCTACGGATCCGGCGACTCGTTCGCGGGAGGCGGGGGGAGGCAGTGAAGGAGGTGCGGGCAGAAGCGGCAGCGGAGGCGGAGGGGGGGGGGGGGGGCTCGGAGACAGCCGTCAACCGCTTCGGTGAACGTCACCCGGGAGGCGACCGGCGACCGGCCCGGGAAGCCATCGTCCGGCCCGGGATCCCGGCCGCGGCCGGACCGGCTCGAAGCCCCGCGGCCCCGGCACGGGGGAGGCCCAAAGACTGGCGGCAGCCGCTTCGCTGAACGTCACCCGGCCGGCGACCGGGGCCGTCCCGGGGCCGTCCCGGGATGCCGGCTTCCGGCACGGGGTCCCGGCCGCGGCCGGAGCGGCTCGAAGCCCCGCGGTCCCGGCAGCAGCCGGAGCCGCTCGCCGTTCGGGCTCCCGGCACCCTACGGATCCGCCGACTCGTTCGCCGGCGGCGGGGGGAGGCAGTGGAGGGGGTGCGGGCAGAAGCGGCAGCGGAGGCGGAGGGGGGGGGGGGGCTCGAAGACAGCCGGCAGCCGCTTCGGTGAACGTCACCCGGCCGGCGACCGGGGCCGTCCCGGGGCTGTCCGGGGATGCCGGCTTCCGGCACGGGGTCCCGGCCGCGGCCGAGCGGCTCGAATCCCCGCGGTCCCGGCAGCAGCCGGAGCCGCTCGCCGTTCGGGCTCCCGGCACCCTACAGATCCGGCGACTCGTTCGCGGGCGGCGGGGGGAGGCAGTGGAGGGGGTGCGGGCAGAAGCGGCCGCGGAGGCGGAGGGGGGGGGGGGGCTCGAAGACAGCCGTCAGCCGCTTCGGTGAACGTCACCCGGGAGGCGACCGGGACCGGCCCGGGAAGCCATCGTCCGGCCCGGGATCCCGGCCGCGGCCGGACCGGCTCGAAGCCCCGCGGCCCCGGCACGGGGGAGGCCCAAAGACTGGCGGCAGCCGCTTCGCTGAACGTCACCCGGCCGGCGACCGGGGCCGTCCCGGGGCCGTCCCGGGATGCCGGCTTCCGGCACGGGGTCCCGGCCGCGGCCGGACCGGCTCGAATCCCCGCGGTCCCGGCAGCAGCCGGAGCCGCTCGCCGTTCGGGCTCCCGGCACCCTACGGATCCGCCGACTCGTTCGCCGGCGGCGGGGGGAGGCAGTGGAGGCGGTGCGGGCAGAAGCGGCAGCGGAGGCGGAGGGGGGGGGGGCTCGAAGACAGCCGGCAGCCGCTTCGCTGAACGTCACCCGGCCGGCGACCGGGGCCGTCCCGGGGCTGTCCGGGGATGCCGGCTTCCGGCACGGGGGTCCCGGCCGCGGCCGGACCGTCTCGAATCCCCGCGGTCCCGGCAGCAGCCGGAGCCGCTCGCCGTTCGGGCTCCCGGCACCCTACAGATCCGGCGACTCGTTCGCGGGCGGCGGGGGGAGGCAGTGGAGGGGGTGCGGGCAGAAGCGGCCGCGGAGGCGGAGGGGGGGAGGGGCTCGAAGACAGCCGGCAGCCGCTTCGGTGAACGTCACCCGGGAGGCGACCGGGACCGGCCCGGGAAGCCATCGTCCGGCCCCGGATCCCGGCCGCGGCCGGACCGGCTCGAAGCCCCGCGGCCCCGGCACGGGGGAGGCCCAAAGACTGGCGGCAGCCGCTTCGCTGAACGTCACCCGGCCGGCGACCGGGGCCGTCCCGGGGCCGTCCCGGGATGCCGGCTTCCGGCACGGGGTCCCGGCCGCGGCCGGACCGGCTCGAATCCCCGCGGTCCCGGCAGCAGCCGGAGCCGCTCGCCGTTCGGGCTCCCGGCACCCTACGGATCCGGCGACTCGTTCGCCGGCGGCGGGGGGAGGCAGTGGAGGCGGTGCGGGGAGAAGCGGCAGCGGAGGCGGAGGGGGGGGCGGGGGGGACGATAGTGGCGGGGGGCGGGGGGGTGCTCGAAGGCAGCCGGCAGCCGGTTCGGTGAACATTCGCCGGGGCGGGGGGGGCGACCTGTCCGTGCCCGGGGCAGCCCCGGGAAGCCGGCAGCCAGCACGGGGGTCCCGGCAGCACCTGTTCCCTGCCCTGGGACTTGCCGTGCCCGGCGGCCGGTTGCCGGGTGGGGGGAGCGATGAGAGGCGGGGCGCAGCGGCCGGGGCAGCGCCGGGCCGCAGCGGGGGGCTGGGCGGGTGGGGTAGGCGTCGAGCGGCAAGCCCTCGGCTGCAGCGAATGTTCGGCGGTGCGGGGCGGGGGGGGGACGGGACGACACGTTGGGGGCGCCGAGTCCGAGCCACCCCCGGCCCCAGGGGCGGCCGGAGGGGGAGGCCGGTGCCTGGCCCTGGGAGCTGCTGGGCGCCGGATGGCCGAGGGTGCGTCAGAAGCCGCCCGAGCGGTCGAGCAGGTCCTCCAGAAAGGCCTAGGGTGGCTTCGAGGGCCCCGGGAGCAGTCGAGGGAGGCCTCCAGGCAGGTCTGGAGTGGATGGGAGGCCTTCCAAAGCAGACAAGGGAGGCTGCCAGCGGGGCCTAGGCTGGCACTGCAGCCTGTAAATGGTTGGGGGGGGGGGCCTCTGGTGCGGCCTGGAGTCTCTGGGTGGCGTCCAGAGAGGTGCAAAAGATCCTCTGGTGCGGCCTGTGGTGGCGGAGAAGCCTGCAGAGCGTGCGGGGGAGGCTTCTGGTGCGGCCTGGGGTGGGTCGGAAGCCTGCAGAGCGTGCGGGAGAGGCTTCTGGTGCGGCCTGGGGTGGCTGAGAAGCCTGCAGAGCGTGCGGGAGAGGCTTCTGGTGCGGCCTGGGGTGGCTGAGAAGCCTGCAGAGCGTGCGGGAGAGGCTTCTGCTGCGGCCTGGGGTGGCTGAGAAGCCTGCAGAGAGTGCGGGGGAGGCTTCTGTTGGGGCCTGGGGTGGGTCAGAAGCCTACAGAGCGTGCGGGGGGAGGCTTCTGGTGCGGCCTGGGGTGGGTCGGAAGCCTGCAGAGCGTGCGGGAGAGGCTTCTGTTGGGGCCTGGGGTGGCTGAGAAGCCTGCAGAGCGTGCGGGGGAGGCTTCTGCTGCGGCCTGGGGTGGCTGAGAAGCCTGCAGAGCGTGCGGGGGGAGGCTTCTGCTGCGGCCTGGGGTGGCTGAGAAGCCTGCAGAGCGTGCGGGGGAGGCTTCTGGTGCGGCCTGGGGTGGCTGAGAAGCCTGCAGAGCGTGCGGGGGAGGCTTCTGGTGCGGCCTGGGGTGGGACGGAAGCCTGCAGAGCGTGCGGGAGAGGCTTCTGCTGCGGCCTGGGGTGGGTCGGAAGCCTGCAGAGCGTGCGGGAGAGGCTTCTGTTGGGGCCTGGGGTGGCTGAGAAGCCTGCAGAGCGTGCGGGAGAGGCTTCTGCTGCGGCCTGGGGTGGCTGAGAAGCCTGCAGAGCGTGCGGGAGAGGCTTCTGCTGCGGCCTGGGGTGGCTGAGAAGCCTGCAGAGCGTGCGGGAGAGGCTTCTGCTGCGGCCTGGGGTGGCTGAGAAGCCTGCAGAGCGTGCGGGAGAGGCTTCTGCTGCGGCCTGGGGTGGCTGAGAAGCCTGCAGAGCGTGCGGGAGAGGCTTCTGCTGCGGCCTGGGGTGGCTGAGAAGCCTGCAGAGCGTGCGGGGAGAGGCTTCTGCTGCGGCCTGGGGTGGCTGAGAAGCCTGCAGGGCGTGCGGGAGAGGCTTCTGCTGCGGCCTGGGGTGGGTGGGAAGCCTGCAGAGCGTGCGGGGGAGGCTTCTGGTGCGGCCTGGGGTGGCTGAGAAGCCTGCAGAGCGTGCGGGGGAGGCTTCTGCTGCGGCCTGGGGTGGCTGAGAAGCCTGAAGAGCGTGCGGGGAGAGGCTTCTGGTGCGGCCTGGGGTGGCTGAGAAGCCTGCAGAGCGTGCGGGAGAGGCTTCTGGTGCGGCCTGGGGTGGCTGAGAAGCCTGCAGAGCGTGCGGGGGAGGCTTCTGGTGCGGCCTGGGGTGGCTGAGAAGCCTGCAGAGCGTGCGGGGGAGGCTTCTGCTGCGGCCTGGGGTGGCTGAGAAGCCTGCAGAGCGTGCGGGGGAGGCTTCTGGTGCGGCCTGGGGTGGCTGAGAAGCCTGCAGGGCGTGCGGGGGAGGCTTCTGGTGCGGCCTGGGGTGGCTGAGAAGCCTGCAGAGCGTGCGGGAGAGGCTTCTGGTGCGGCCTGGGGTGGCTGAGAAGCCTGCAGAGCGTGCGGGGGAGGCTTCTGCTGCGGCCTGGGGTGGCTGAGAA
Organism: Melanerpes formicivorus; assembly: GCF_026170545.1. Lineage (NCBI taxonomy): Eukaryota > Metazoa > Chordata > Aves > Piciformes > Picidae > Melanerpes > Melanerpes formicivorus. Next base: position 158,640 of record NW_027142689.1, read on the forward strand.
GCCTGCAGAGCGTGCGGGAGAGGCTTCTGCTGCGGCCTGGGGTGGGTCGGAAGCCTGCAGAGCTTGCGGGGGAGGCTTCTGGTGCGGCCTGGGGTGGGTCGGAAGCCTGCAGAGCATGCGGGGGAGGCTTCTGCTGCGGCCTGGGGTCTCTGGGTGGCCTCTAGAGAGGTGCAAAAGACCCTCTGGGTTGGGCTGGGGTGGCTCTTGGACCCCTGCCACACAGTGGAGAGAGGCCTCCGGCCCGCCACCTGTGTCCCTGTGTGCCTGAGTGCCTGTGTCCCTGTGTCCCTGTGTCCCTGTGTCCCTGAGTGCCTGAGTGCCTGTGTCCCTGTGTCCCTGTGTCCCTGAGTGCCTGAGTGCCTGAGTGCCTGTGTCCCTGTGTCCTTGTGTCCCTGTGTCCCTGTGTCCCTGTGTGCCCGAGTGCCTGTGTCCCTGTGTCCCTGTCTGTGTACCTGTGTGCGAGAGTGTCCGGCACGCCACCCAGCGGCGGCGGGCAAGCAGGTAGGCGGGTGGGGCGGGCCGGCGAGGGCCAGTGTGAGTTTGGGGGGTGGGAGGGGAGGCGGCAGCTGGAAGCGTCAGAGGAGGGGGCGTGGCTCCGGCTGGCCCCGGGAGCAGGTTCCCGGGACCGGGACCGGCTGGACCCGGCGGGTGGTTGATCCCGGGGCGGGGGGCAGAGGCGGCGGGGAAGCGGCAGCTGCGTGTGCGGCGGGGGGGTGGAGGGCGAACCGCGGCGGGAAGCGGATGCTTCAGAGCAGGTTACGGGGGCGGGGACGGACGACACCACCTGTCCCCGCCCCGGGACGGGCTGGACCCGGCGCCCTGGACCCGGCGCCGTGTACCCGCCGCCGCCCCCCGCCGCCGCCCCCCTCCGCCACCCCGGGACCCCGACGTTTTTTGGCGCCCGCGCCTTTTTTTGCTCCCCGCCTGCCCGCGCTGCCCCGGGCCCTCCCCCGGGGCGGGGCGGGAGGGAGGGACGGACGGACGGGTAGCCGGGGATCTCCGAGCGCGCGCCACCAGACCGAGGCGGGGTCCCGGCGGCGGCGGCGGCGGCGGCGGCGGCGGCGGCGGCAGCAGCAAGCGACGGCGGGGGGGGGCAGGCTAGGGAGAGAGGGGGAGCGGCATGCGGTAGGGCTGGGGGGTTTGTTTCGGGGGGGAGGGGTGGGGGGGGGGTGGCAGCGGTCAGCGAGAGCGGGGAGAGGGGGGAGCGGCATGCGGTAGGGCTGGGGTGTTTTTGGGGTGGGGGCGTTGGGGGGATTAGCGGGGCGGGGCGGGCAGCCCAGCCAAGCGGCAAGCCGGGGGGGCGGGCGAGGGCGGCTTTAGGGCCGGAGGAGCGGAGCGCAACCTCCCCCGTGCAGGCTCCA
>NW_027142689.1:175000-185000 GCF_026170545.1 Melanerpes formicivorus
GGAGCAAACGGGGCGCCCTCCAGAGATGGGGGGGGGGGGGCAAGCTGCACCGGGCCGCACCGGCTCACAGGGCACCTCTGCCTCCCCGAAATGTGGGCTTGCATTTTCCCTCAAGCTGCACCGAGTTACATCTCCATCACGGGGCGCCCCTCTGGAGCCAGGAGGAAGCCGTGCTGGGGCACCGGCTTGCCCTCCTCCCCCCATGCCGGGCTCCATAGCATACGAGTGGCCAGTCACCGCCGCTGGCTTTTCCCTTAGATGCCGTGCCCCCGCGGGCTGCGGCTTTGGCCATGGGGGGGAACCCCCGTGAAGAGGGTCCAGTGCTGGGAACTCTCTCTGCCCCTTACCGGGCTCTCTCTCGCCGTACCTGGACGGGCTTGCTTTCCATTCTTGGTGGGACCGACGCCGGCACCACGTCTCCCCGGCTTTCTCTGCCCCCGTGCCCCACCGGGCAAACTTCGCTTCGGGGGTTCCACACTTTGGCAGTGGCCGGCGCCAGCCACTCGTCAACTTTTTTTCTTTTCCCCGCTTTCGTTGCCGAGCCCGGGCTGGGCTCCGGCTCACGGACGAGCGAAACCCATCCAACACCGCTGAGGGTGCGCCAGCGGCCGCTCCAAACCGCCGCGCCTTTGTTCGGCCCCGCGGGTCCCCTCTCTGACCCGGGCGAAAGCCACCGAGAAGCCAGACGGACCCCTGCCCAGCCGCCTGGCGGGTGGCTTGGAGCAGCCGCTCGGCAGCGCTGCCCTGGGAGTGCTCGGCGTCGCTTGTTCCCTCATATACGGAACTGGAGGGCCGTCAGCTCCGCGAGCGCACAACCAGCCGACCTCCGCCCAGCGGCAGGTCGCAGAAATCACGCCGGCTTGTACGATGACGTAGGCGGAGGCAGAGCGCAACAGCGACCCCTTGGCGACAAGCGCGATCTCCGCGGAGAGCACGTCTACTCGCCGAGGGAGAGCACGTCTACTCGCCCAGGGAGAGCACGTCTACTCGCCGAGGGAGAGCACGTCTACTCGCCGAGGGAGAGCACGTCTACTCGCCCAGGGAGAGCACGTCTACTCGCCCAGGGAGAGCACGTCTACTCGCCCAGGGAGAGCACGTCTACTCGCCCAGGGAGAGCACGTCTACTCGCCCAGGGAGAGCACGTCTACTCGCCGAGGGAGAGCACGTCTACTCGCCCAGGGAGAGCACGTCTACTCGCCGAGGGAGAGCACGTCTACTCGCCCAGGGAGAGCACGTCTACTCGCCCAGGGAGAGCACGTCTACTCGCCCAGGGAGAGCACGTCTACTCGCCCAGGGAGAGCACGTCTACTCGCCCAGGGAGAGCACGTCTACTCGCCCAGGGAGAGCACGTCTACTCGCCGAGGGAGAGCACGTCTACTCGCCGAGGGAGAGCACGTCTACTCGCCGAGGGAGAGCACGTCTACTCGCCGAGGGAGAGCACGTCTACTCGCCGAGGGAGAGCACGTCTACCTCCCGCCTGAGGGAGAGCACGGGGGGGGGGGGACAAAGACAGGCGGCAGCAGCTTCGGTGAACGTCACCCGGGAGGCGACCGGGGCTGTCCCGGGGCAGTCCCGGGAAGCCGGCGTCCGACACAGGGAACCGTCAGCTGCCGGACCGGGGCGAATCCCCGCGGCCACGGCAGGGGTGGGGGCTCGAAGACAGCCGGCAGCCGCTTCGGTGAACGTCACCCGGGAGGAGACTGGGGCCCTCCCGGGACCGTCCCGGGAAGACGACGTTCGGCACGAGATCCCGGCCGCGGCCGGACCGGCTCGAAGCCTCGCGGTCCCGGCAGCAGCCGGAGCCGCTCGCCGCCTCGGGCTCCCGGCCCCCTACAGATCCGGCGACTCGTTCGCGGGCGGCGGGGGGAGGCAGTGGAGGGGGTGCGGGGAGAAGCGGCAGCGGAGGCGGAGGGGGGGGGGGCTCGAAGACAGCCGGCAGCCGCTTCGGTGAACGTCACCCAGGAGGCGATCGGGGCCGTCCCGGGGCCGTCCCGGGATGCCGGCTTCCGGCACGGGGTCCCGGCCGCGGCCGGACCGGCTCGTATCCCCGCGGCTCCGGCAGGGGGGGGGGGGGCTCGAAGACAGCCGGCAGTCGCCTCGGTGAACGTCACCCGGCCGGCGACCGCGGCCGTTCCGGGGCCGTCCCGGGAAGCCTGCGACAGGCACGGGGTCCCAGCCGCGGCCGGACCGGCTCGAAGCCCCGCGGCCCCGGCACGGGGGAGGCCCAAAGACTGGCGGCAGCCGCTTCGCTGAACGTCACCCGGCCGGCGACCGGGGCCGTCCCGGGGCCGTCCCGGGATGCCGGCATCCGGCACGGGGTCCTGGCCGCGGCCGGAGCGGCTCGAATCCCCGCGGTCCCGGCAGCAGCCGGAGCCGCTCGCCGTTCGGGCTCCCGGCACCCTACGGATCCGGCGACTCGTTCGCCGGCGGCGGGGGGAGGCAGTGAAGGAGGTGCGGGCAGAAGCGGCAGCGGAGGCGGAGGGGGGGGGGGGGGCTCGAAGACAGCCGGCAGCCGCTTCGGAGAACGTCACCCGGCCGGCGACCGCGGCCGTTCCGGGGCCGTCCCGGGAAGCCTGCGACAGGCACGGGGTCCCGGCCTCGGCCGGACCCGCACTGGGTGCCGCCGCCTCGGGCTCTCGGGACGGTATGGATCCGCCGACTCGTTCGCCGGCGGCGGGGGGAGGCAGTGGAGGGGGTGCGGGGAGAAGCGGCAGCGGAGGCGGAGGGGGGGGGGGGGCTCGAAGACAGCCGGCAGCCGCTTCGGTGAACGTCACCCAGGAGGCGATCGGGGCCGTCCCGGGGCCGTCCCGGGATGCCGGCTTCCGGCACGGGGTCCCGGCCGCGGCCGGAGCGGCTCGAATCCCCGCGGTCCCGGCAGCAGCCGGAGCCGCTCGCCGTTCGGGCTCCCGGCACCCTACGGATCCGGCGACTCGTTCGCCGGCGGCGGGGGGAGGCAGTGAAGGAGGTGCGGGCAGAAGCGGCAGCGGAGGCGGAGGGGGGGGGGGGGGCTCGAAGACAGCCGGCAGCCGCTTCGGAGAACGTCACCCGGCCGGCGACCGCGGCCGTTCCGGGGCCGTCCCGGGAAGCCTGCGACAGGCACGGGGTCCCGGCCTCGGCCGGACCCGCACTGGGTGCCGCCGCCTCGGGCTCTCGGGACGGTGTGGATCCGCCGACTCGTTCGCCGGCGGCGGGGGGAGGCAGTGGAGGGGGTGCGGGGAGAAGCGGCAGCGGAGGCGGAGGGGGGGGGGGGCTCGAAGACAGCCGGCAGCCGCTTCGGTGAACGTCACCCAGGAGGCGATCGGGGCCGTCCCGGGGCCGTCCCGGGATGCCGGCTTCCGCCACGGGGTCCCGGCCGCGGCCGGACCGGCTCGAATCCCCGCGGTCCCGGCAGCAGCCGGAGCCGCTCGCCGTTCGGGCTCCCGGCACCCTACGGATCCGGCGACTCGTTCGCGGGAGGCGGGGGGAGGCAGTGAAGGAGGTGCGGGCAGAAGCGGCAGCGGAGGCGGAGGGGGGGGGGGGGGGCTCGGAGACAGCCGTCAACCGCTTCGGTGAACGTCACCCGGGAGGCGACCGGCGACCGGCCCGGGAAGCCATCGTCCGGCCCGGGATCCCGGCCGCGGCCGGACCGGCTCGAAGCCCCGCGGCCCCGGCACGGGGGAGGCCCAAAGACTGGCGGCAGCCGCTTCGCTGAACGTCACCCGGCCGGCGACCGGGGCCGTCCCGGGGCCGTCCCGGGATGCCGGCTTCCGGCACGGGGTCCCGGCCGCGGCCGGAGCGGCTCGAAGCCCCGCGGTCCCGGCAGCAGCCGGAGCCGCTCGCCGTTCGGGCTCCCGGCACCCTACGGATCCGCCGACTCGTTCGCCGGCGGCGGGGGGAGGCAGTGGAGGGGGTGCGGGCAGAAGCGGCAGCGGAGGCGGAGGGGGGGGGGGGGCTCGAAGACAGCCGGCAGCCGCTTCGGTGAACGTCACCCGGCCGGCGACCGGGGCCGTCCCGGGGCTGTCCGGGGATGCCGGCTTCCGGCACGGGGTCCCGGCCGCGGCCGGAGCGGCTCGAATCCCCGCGGTCCCGGCAGCAGCCGGAGCCGCTCGCCGTTCGGGCTCCCGGCACCCTACAGATCCGGCGACTCGTTCGCGGGCGGCGGGGGGAGGCAGTGGAGGGGGTGCGGGCAGAAGCGGCCGCGGAGGCGGAGGGGGGGGGGGGGCTCGAAGACAGCCGTCAGCCGCTTCGGTGAACGTCACCCGGGAGGCGACCGGGACCGGCCCGGGAAGCCATCGTCCGGCCCGGGATCCCGGCCGCGGCCGGACCGGCTCGAAGCCCCGCGGCCCCGGCACGGGGGAGGCCCAAAGACTGGCGGCAGCCGCTTCGCTGAACGTCACCCGGCCGGCGACCGGGGCCGTCCCGGGGCCGTCCCGGGATGCCGGCTTCCGGCACGGGGTCCCGGCCGCGGCCGGACCGGCTCGAATCCCCGCGGTCCCGGCAGCAGCCGGAGCCGCTCGCCGTTCGGGCTCCCGGCACCCTACGGATCCGGCGACTCGTTCGCCGGCGGCGGGGGGAGGCAGTGGAGGCGGTGCGGGGAGAAGCGGCAGCGGAGGCGGAGGGGGGGCGGGGGGGACGATAGTGGCGGGGGGCGGGGGGTGCTCGAAGGCAGCCGGCAGCCGGTTCGGTGAACATTCGCCGGGGCGGGGGGGCGACCTGTCCGTGCCCGGGGCAGCCCCGGGAAGCCGGCAGCCAGCACGGGGTCCCGGCAGCACCTGTTCCCTGCCCTGGGACTTGCCGTGCCCGGCGGCCGGTTGCCGGGTGGGGGGAGCGATGAGAGGCGGGGCGCAGCGGCCGGGGCAGCGCCGGGCCGCAGCGGGGGGCTGGGCGGGTGGGGTAGGCGTCGAGCGGCAAGCCCTCGGCTGCAGCGAATGTTCGGCGGTGCGGGGCGGGGGGGGACGGGACGACACGTTGGGGGCGCCGAGTCCGAGCCACCCCCGGCCCCAGGGGCGGCCGGAGGGGGAGGCCGGTGCCTGGCCCTGGGAGCTGCTGGGCGCCGGATGGCCGAGGGTGCGTCAGAAGCCGCCCGAGCGGTCGAGCAGGTCCTCCAGAAAGGCCTAGGGTGGCTTCGAGGGCCCCGGGAGCAGTCGAGGGAGGCCTCCAGGCAGGTCTGGAGTGGATGGGAGGCCTTCCAAAGCAGACAAGGGAGGCTGCCAGCGGGGCCTAGGCTGGCACTGCAGCCTGTAAATGGTTGGGGGGGGGGGCCTCTGGTGCGGCCTGGAGTCTCTGGGTGGCGTCCAGAGAGGTGCAAAAGATCCTCTGGTGCGGCCTGTGGTGGCGGAGAAGCCTGCAGAGCGTGCGGGGGAGGCTTCTGGTGCGGCCTGGGGTGGGTCGGAAGCCTGCAGAGCGTGCGGGAGAGGCTTCTGGTGCGGCCTGGGGTGGCTGAGAAGCCTGCAGAGCGTGCGGGAGAGGCTTCTGGTGCGGCCTGGGGTGGCTGAGAAGCCTGCAGAGCGTGCGGGAGAGGCTTCTGCTGCGGCCTGGGGTGGCTGAGAAGCCTGCAGAGCGTGCGGGGGAGGCTTCTGTTGGGGCCTGGGGTGGGTCAGAAGCCTACAGAGCGTGCGGGGGAGGCTTCTGGTGCGGCCTGGGGTGGGTCGGAAGCCTGCAGAGCGTGCGGGAGAGGCTTCTGTTGGGGCCTGGGGTGGCTGAGAAGCCTGCAGAGCGTGCGGGGGAGGCTTCTGCTGCGGCCTGGGGTGGCTGAGAAGCCTGCAGAGCGTGCGGGGGAGGCTTCTGCTGCGGCCTGGGGTGGCTGAGAAGCCTGCAGAGCGTGCGGGGGAGGCTTCTGGTGCGGCCTGGGGTGGCTGAGAAGCCTGCAGAGCGTGCGGGGGAGGCTTCTGGTGCGGCCTGGGGTGGGACGGAAGCCTGCAGAGCGTGCGGGAGAGGCTTCTGCTGCGGCCTGGGGTGGGTCGGAAGCCTGCAGAGCGTGCGGGAGAGGCTTCTGTTGGGGCCTGGGGTGGCTGAGAAGCCTGCAGAGCGTGCGGGAGAGGCTTCTGCTGCGGCCTGGGGTGGCTGAGAAGCCTGCAGAGCGTGCGGGAGAGGCTTCTGCTGCGGCCTGGGGTGGCTGAGAAGCCTGCAGAGCGTGCGGGAGAGGCTTCTGCTGCGGCCTGGGGTGGCTGAGAAGCCTGCAGAGCGTGCGGGAGAGGCTTCTGCTGCGGCCTGGGGTGGCTGAGAAGCCTGCAGAGCGTGCGGGAGAGGCTTCTGCTGCGGCCTGGGGTGGCTGAGAAGCCTGCAGAGCGTGCGGGAGAGGCTTCTGCTGCGGCCTGGGGTGGCTGAGAAGCCTGCAGGGCGTGCGGGAGAGGCTTCTGCTGCGGCCTGGGGTGGGTGGGAAGCCTGCAGAGCGTGCGGGGGAGGCTTCTGGTGCGGCCTGGGGTGGCTGAGAAGCCTGCAGAGCGTGCGGGGGAGGCTTCTGCTGCGGCCTGGGGTGGCTGAGAAGCCTGAAGAGCGTGCGGGAGAGGCTTCTGGTGCGGCCTGGGGTGGCTGAGAAGCCTGCAGAGCGTGCGGGAGAGGCTTCTGGTGCGGCCTGGGGTGGCTGAGAAGCCTGCAGAGCGTGCGGGGGAGGCTTCTGGTGCGGCCTGGGGTGGCTGAGAAGCCTGCAGAGCGTGCGGGGGAGGCTTCTGCTGCGGCCTGGGGTGGCTGAGAAGCCTGCAGAGCGTGCGGGGGAGGCTTCTGGTGCGGCCTGGGGTGGCTGAGAAGCCTGCAGAGCGTGCGGGGGAGGCTTCTGGTGCGGCCTGGGGTGGCTGAGAAGCCTGCAGAGCGTGCGGGAGAGGCTTCTGGTGCGGCCTGGGGTGGCTGAGAAGCCTGCAGAGCGTGCGGGGGAGGCTTCTGCTGCGGCCTGGGGTGGCTGAGAAGCCTGCAGAGCGTGCGGGAGAGGCTTCTGCTGCGGCCTGGGGTGGGTCGGAAGCCTGCAGAGCTTGCGGGGGAGGCTTCTGGTGCGGCCTGGGGTGGGTCGGAAGCCTGCAGAGCATGCGGGGGAGGCTTCTGCTGCGGCCTGGGGTCTCTGGGTGGCCTCTAGAGAGGTGCAAAAGACCCTCTGGGTTGGGCTGGGGTGGCTCTTGGACCCCTGCCACACAGTGGAGAGAGGCCTCCGGCCCGCCACCTGTGTCCCTGTGTGCCTGAGTGCCTGTGTCCCTGTGTCCCTGTGTCCCTGTGTCCCTGAGTGCCTGAGTGCCTGTGTCCCTGTGTCCCTGTGTCCCTGAGTGCCTGAGTGCCTGAGTGCCTGTGTCCCTGTGTCCTTGTGTCCCTGTGTCCCTGTGTCCCTGTGTGCCCGAGTGCCTGTGTCCCTGTGTCCCTGTCTGTGTACCTGTGTGCGAGAGTGTCCGGCACGCCACCCAGCGGCGGCGGGCAAGCAGGTAGGCGGGTGGGCGGGCCGGCGAGGGCCAGTGTGAGTTTGGGGGGTGGGAGGGGAGGCGGCAGCTGGAAGCGTCAGAGGAGGGGGCGTGGCTCCGGCTGGCCCCGGGAGCAGGTTCCCGGGACCGGGACCGGCTGGACCCGGCGGGTGGTTGATCCCGGGGCGGGGGGCAGAGGCGGCGGGAAGCGGCAGCTGCGTGTGCGGCGGGGGGGTGGAGGGCGAACCGCGGCGGGAAGCGGATGCTTCAGAGCAGGTTACGGGGGCGGGGACGGACGACACCACCTGTCCCCGCCCCGGGACGGGCTGGACCCGGCGCCCTGGACCCGGCGCCGTGTACCCGCCGCCGCCCCCGCCGCCGCCCCCCTCCGCCACCCCGGGACCCCGACGTTTTTTGGCGCCCGCGCCTTTTTTTGCTCCCCGCCTGCCCGCGCTGCCCCGGGCCCTCCCCCGGGGCGGGGCGGGAGGGAGGGACGGACGGACGGGTAGCCGGGGATCTCCGAGCGCGCGCCACCAGACCGAGGCGGGTCCCGGCGGCGGCGGCTGGGCGGCGGCGGCGGCGGCAGCAGCAAGCGACGGCGGGGGGGGGCAGGCTAGGGAGAGAGGGGGAGCGGCATGCGGTAGGGCTGGGGGGTTTGTTTCGGGGGGGAGGGGTGGGGGGGGGTGGCAGCGGTCAGCGAGAGCGGGGAGAGGGGGAGCGGCATGCGGTAGGGCTGGGGTGTTTTTGGGGTGGGGGCGTTGGGGGGATTAGCGGGCGGGCGGGCAGCCCAGCCAAGCGGCAAGCCGGGGGGCGGGCGAGGGCGGCTTTAGGGCCGGAGGAGCGGAGCGCAACCTCCCCCGTGCAGGCTCCAGCGTGGAGAGCAGCAAGTTTTTGGGGACGGGGGACGACGGACGGGAGGGGCAGCGGCGAGAGGCTAGCTGCGGCAAGGGGCACCGGCACGGCCGCCCTAACAGCGCCGCCTCGGTCGCAGGGGTTAGAGAGCAGCCGGGCAGCCCGGGAGGGAAGCGGCAGCCCGCGTCGCGATCCCCCCTCCAGGGGACAATGTGGGAAGGGGAAGCCGCGGCGGCTTTGGCGGGGGGTGCCCAGCTGCTAGCGGCTTCGGGGGGCAGTTAGCGGCGGCGGGGGGGGGGGGAGATGGGTCGCGGCAGCGGCAAGAGATAACGGCGGGCGGGGGGGCTCCGTGCAAAGCGGTAACGGGAGCCGGGGGGTGTGGGGAGCTGGGGGTGGCAGCAGCGGCAAGAGGCAACGTCGGGAGGGGGGGCTCCGCGCAAACCGGTAACGGGGGCCGGGGGGTGTGGGGGGGGCGGTGGTGGCCGCGGCAAGAGGCAACGGCAGGCGGGGGGGCTCCGCGCAAACCGGCAGCGGGGGGGGGGGGGCGGGGGGTAGCGGCAAGAGGCAACGGCGGGAAGGGGGGGCTCCGCGCAAACCGCTAACGGGAGCCGGGGGGTGTGGGGAGCTGGGGGTGGCAGCAGCGGCAAGAGGCAACGTCGGGAGGGGGGGCTCCGCGCAAACCGGTAACGGGGGCCGGGGGGTGTGGGGGGGGCGGTGGTGGCCGCGGCGAGAGGCAACGGCAGGCGGGGGGGCTCCGCGCAAACCGGCAGCGGGGGGGGGGCGGGGGGTAACGGCAAGAGGCAACGGCGGGAAGGGGGGGCTCCGCGCAAACCGGCAGCGGGGGGGGGCGGGGGGTAGCGGCAAGAGGCAATGGCGGGAAGGGGGGGCTACGCGCAAACCGGCAGCGGGGGGGGGGCGGGGGGTAGCGGCAAGAGGCAACGGCGGGAAGGGGGGGCTCCGCGCAAACCGGCAGCGGGGGGGGGGCGGGGGTAGCGGCAAGAGGCAACGGCGGGAAGGGGGGGCTCCGCGCAAACCGGCAGCGGGGGGGGGCGGGGGTAGCGGCAAGAGGCAACGGCGGGAAGGGGGGGCTCCGCGCAAACCGCTAACGGGAGCCGGGGGGTGTGGGGAGCTGGGGGTGGCAGCAGCGGCAAGAGGCAACGTCGGGAGGGGGGGCTCCGCGCAAACCGGTAACGGGGGCCGGGGGGGTGTGGGGGGGGCGGTGGTGGCCGCGGCAAGAGGCAACGGCAGGCGGGGGGGGCTCCGCGCAAACCGGCAGCGGGGGGGGGGCGGGGGTAGCGGCAAGAGGCAACGGCGGGAAGGGGGGGCTCCGCGCAAACCGGCAGCGGGGGGGGGGCGGGGGGTAGCGGCAAGAGGCAACGGCGGGAAGGGGGGGGCTCCGCGCAAACCGGCAGCGGGGGGGGGGCGGGGGTAGCGGCAAGAGGCAACGGCGGGAAGGGGGGGCTCCGCGCAAACCGGCAGCGGGGGGGGGGCGGGGGGTAGCGGCAAGAGGCAACGGCGGGAAGGGGGGGCTCCGCGCAAACCGGCAGCGGGGGGGGGGCGGGGGGTAGCGGCAAGAGGCAACGGCGGGAAGGGGGGGCTCCGCGCAAACCGGCAGCGGGGGCGGGGGGGGAGGCGGTCAGGGGCGGGGGGAGATTTCTAGAGATGCCGGCAGACCTTCTCCCCGGAGAACAGCGCTGTTGAAGAAAAGACTGCTTCAGAACACAACCTTTAATGAAAGACGCTCGATGAAAACAACACTTAATAAAAGAAGGTTTCATGCCGACTGCCTC
>NW_027142689.1:202500-212500 GCF_026170545.1 Melanerpes formicivorus
GGGAGAGCACGTCTACTCGCCGAGGGAGAGCACGTCTACTCGCCCAGGGAGAGCACGTCTACTCGCCCAGGGAGAGCACGTCTACTCGCCCAGGGAGAGCACGTCTACTCGCCCAGGGAGAGCACGTCTACTCGCCCAGGGAGAGCACGTCTACTCGCCCAGGGAGAGCACGTCTACTCGCCCAGGGAGAGCACGTCTACTCGCCGAGGGAGAGCACGTCTACTCGCCGAGGGAGAGCACGTCTACTCGCCGAGGGAGAGCACGTCTACCTCCCGCCTGAGGGAGAGCACGGGGGGGGGGGGACAAAGACAGGCGGCAGCAGCTTCGGTGAACGTCACCCGGGAGGCGACCGGGGCTGTCCCGGGGCAGTCCCGGGAAGCCGGCGTCCGACACAGGGAACCGTCAGCTGCCGGACCGGGGCGAATCCCCGCGGCCACGGCAGGGGTGGGGGCTCGAAGACAGCCGGCAGCCGCTTCGGTGAACGTCACCCGGGAGGAGACTGGGGCCCTCCCGGGACCGTCCCGGGAAGACGACGTTCGGCACGAGATCCCGGCCGCGGCCGGACCGGCTCGAAGCCTCGCGGTCCCGGCAGCAGCCGGAGCCGCTCGCCGCCTCGGGCTCCCGGCCCCCTACAGATCCGGCGACTCGTTCGCGGGCGGCGGGGGGAGGCAGTGGAGGGGGTGCGGGGAGAAGCGGCAGCGGAGGCGGAGGGGGGGGGGGCTCGAAGACAGCCGGCAGCCGCTTCGGTGAACGTCACCCAGGAGGCGATCGGGGCCGTCCCGGGGCCGTCCCGGGATGCCGGCTTCCGGCACGGGGTCCCGGCCGCGGCCGGACCGGCTCGTATCCCCGCGGCTCCGGCAGGGGGGGGGGGGGCTCGAAGACAGCCGGCAGTCGCCTCGGTGAACGTCACCCGGCCGGCGACCGCGGCCGTTCCGGGGCCGTCCCGGGAAGCCTGCGACAGGCACGGGGTCCCAGCCGCGGCCGGACCGGCTCGAAGCCCCGCGGCCCCGGCACGGGGGAGGCCCAAAGACTGGCGGCAGCCGCTTCGCTGAACGTCACCCGGCCGGCGACCGGGGCCGTCCCGGGGCCGTCCCGGGATGCCGGCATCCGGCACGGGGTCCTGGCCGCGGCCGGAGCGGCTCGAATCCCCGCGGTCCCGGCAGCAGCCGGAGCCGCTCGCCGTTCGGGCTCCCGGCACCCTACGGATCCGGCGACTCGTTCGCCGGCGGCGGGGGGAGGCAGTGAAGGAGGTGCGGGCAGAAGCGGCAGCGGAGGCGGAGGGGGGGGGGGGGGCTCGAAGACAGCCGGCAGCCGCTTCGGAGAACGTCACCCGGCCGGCGACCGCGGCCGTTCCGGGGCCGTCCCGGGAAGCCTGCGACAGGCACGGGGTCCCGGCCTCGGCCGGACCCGCACTGGGTGCCGCCGCCTCGGGCTCTCGGGACGGTATGGATCCGCCGACTCGTTCGCCGGCGGCGGGGGGAGGCAGTGGAGGGGGTGCGGGGAGAAGCGGCCGCGGAGGCGGAGGGGGGGGGGGGGCTCGAAGACAGCCGGCAGCCGCTTCGGTGAACGTCACCCAGGAGGCGATCGGGGCCGTCCCGGGGCCGTCCCGGGATGCCGGCTTCCGGCACGGGGTCCCGGCCGCGGCCGGAGCGGCTCGAATCCCCGCGGTCCCGGCAGCAGCCGGAGCCGCTCGCCGTTCGGGCTCCCGGCACCCTACGGATCCGGCGACTCGTTCGCCGGCGGCGGGGGGGAGGCAGTGAAGGAGGTGCGGGCAGAAGCGGCAGCGGAGGCGGAGGGGGGGGGGGGGGCTCGAAGACAGCCGGCAGCCGCTTCGGAGAACGTCACCCGGCCGGCGACCGCGGCCGTTCCGGGGCCGTCCCGGGAAGCCTGCGACAGGCACGGGGTCCCGGCCTCGGCCGGACCCGCACTGGGTGCCGCCGCCTCGGGCTCTCGGGACGGTGTGGATCCGCCGACTCGTTCGCCGGCGGCGGGGGGAGGCAGTGGAGGGGGTGCGGGGAGAAGCGGCAGCGGAGGCGGAGGGGGGGGGGGGCTCGAAGACAGCCGTCAGCCGCTTCGGTGAACGTCACCCGGGAGGCGACCGGGACCGGCCCGGGAAGCCATCGTCCGGCCCGGGATCCCGGCCGCGGCCGGACCGGCTCGAAGCCCCGCGGCCCCGGCACGGGGGAGGCCCAAAGACTGGCGGCAGCCGCTTCGCTGAACGTCACCCGGCCGGCGACCGGGGCCGTCCCGGGGCCGTCCCGGGATGCCGGCTTCCGGCACGGGGGTCCCGGCCGCGGCCGGACCGGCTCGAATCCCCGCGGTCCCGGCAGCAGCCGGAGCCGCTCGCCGTTCGGGCTCCCGGCACCCTACGGATCCGCCGACTCGTTCGCCGGCGGCGGGGGGAGGCAGTGGAGGCGGTGCGGGCAGAAGCGGCAGCGGAGGCGGAGGGGGGGGGGGCTCGAAGACAGCCGGCAGCCGCTTCGCTGAACGTCACCCGGCCGGCGACCGGGGCCGTCCCGGGGCTGTCCGGGGATGCCGGCTTCCGGCACGGGGTCCCGGCCGCGGCCGGACCGTCTCGAATCCCCGCGGTCCCGGCAGCAGCCGGAGCCGCTCGCCGTTCGGGCTCCCGGCACCCTACAGATCCGGCGACTCGTTCGCGGGCGGCGGGGGGAGGCAGTGGAGGGGGTGCGGGCAGAAGCGGCCGCGGAGGCGGAGGGGGGGAGGGGCTCGAAGACAGCCGGCAGCCGCTTCGGTGAACGTCACCCAGGAGGCGATCGGGGCCGTCCCGGGGCCGTCCCGGGATGCCGGCTTCCGGCACGGGGTCCCGGCCGCGGCCGGAGCGGCTCGAATCCCCGCGGTCCCGGCAGCAGCCGGAGCCGCTCGCCGTTCGGGCTCCCGGCACCCTACGGATCCGGCGACTCGTTCGCCGGCGGCGGGGGGAGGCAGTGAAGGAGGTGCGGGCAGAAGCGGCAGCGGAGGCGGAGGGGGGGGGGGGGGCTCGAAGACAGCCGGCAGCCGCTTCGGAGAACGTCACCCGGCCGGCGACCGCGGCCGTTCCGGGGCCGTCCCGGGAAGCCTGCGACAGGCACGGGGTCCCGGCCTCGGCCGGACCCGCACTGGGTGCCGCCGCCTCGGGCTCTCGGGACGGTGTGGATCCGCCGACTCGTTCGCCGGCGGCGGGGGGAGGCAGTGGAGGGGGTGCGGGGAGAAGCGGCAGCGGAGGCGGAGGGGGGGGGGGGCTCGAAGACAGCCGGCAGCCGCTTCGGTGAACGTCACCCAGGAGGCGATCGGGGCCGTCCCGGGGCCGTCCCGGGATGCCGGCTTCCGCCACGGGGTCCCGGCCGCGGCCGGACCGGCTCGAATCCCCGCGGTCCCGGCAGCAGCCGGAGCCGCTCGCCGTTCGGGCTCCCGGCACCCTACGGATCCGGCGACTCGTTCGCGGGAGGCGGGGGGAGGCAGTGAAGGAGGTGCGGGCAGAAGCGGCAGCGGAGGCGGAGGGGGGGGGGGGGGGCTCGGAGACAGCCGTCAACCGCTTCGGTGAACGTCACCCGGGAGGCGACCGGCGACCGGCCCGGGAAGCCATCGTCCGGCCCGGGATCCCGGCCGCGGCCGGACCGGCTCGAAGCCCCGCGGCCCCGGCACGGGGGAGGCCCAAAGACTGGCGGCAGCCGCTTCGCTGAACGTCACCCGGCCGGCGACCGGGGCCGTCCCGGGGCCGTCCCGGGATGCCGGCTTCCGGCACGGGGTCCCGGCCGCGGCCGGAGCGGCTCGAAGCCCCGCGGTCCCGGCAGCAGCCGGAGCCGCTCGCCGTTCGGGCTCCCGGCACCCTACGGATCCGCCGACTCGTTCGCCGGCGGCGGGGGGAGGCAGTGGAGGGGGTGCGGGCAGAAGCGGCAGCGGAGGCGGAGGGGGGGGGGGGGCTCGAAGACAGCCGGCAGCCGCTTCGGTGAACGTCACCCGGCCGGCGACCGGGGCCGTCCCGGGGCTGTCCGGGGATGCCGGCTTCCGGCACGGGGTCCCGGCCGCGGCCGGAGCGGCTCGAATCCCCGCGGTCCCGGCAGCAGCCGGAGCCGCTCGCCGTTCGGGCTCCCGGCACCCTACAGATCCGGCGACTCGTTCGCGGGCGGCGGGGGGAGGCAGTGGAGGGGGTGCGGGCAGAAGCGGCCGCGGAGGCGGAGGGGGGGGGGGGGCTCGAAGACAGCCGTCAGCCGCTTCGGTGAACGTCACCCGGGAGGCGACCGGGACCGGCCCGGGAAGCCATCGTCCGGCCCGGGATCCCGGCCGCGGCCGGACCGGCTCGAAGCCCCGCGGCCCCGGCACGGGGGAGGCCCAAAGACTGGCGGCAGCCGCTTCGCTGAACGTCACCCGGCCGGCGACCGGGGCCGTCCCGGGGCCGTCCCGGGATGCCGGCTTCCGGCACGGGGTCCCGGCCGCGGCCGGACCGGCTCGAATCCCCGCGGTCCCGGCAGCAGCCGGAGCCGCTCGCCGTTCGGGCTCCCGGCACCCTACGGATCCGCCGACTCGTTCGCCGGCGGCGGGGGGAGGCAGTGGAGGCGGTGCGGGCAGAAGCGGCAGCGGAGGCGGAGGGGGGGGGGCTCGAAGACAGCCGGCAGCCGCTTCGCTGAACGTCACCCGGCCGGCGACCGGGGCCGTCCCGGGGCTGTCCGGGGATGCCGGCTTCCGGCACGGGGTCCCGGCCGCGGCCGGACCGTCTCGAATCCCCGCGGTCCCGGCAGCAGCCGGAGCCGCTCGCCGTTCGGGCTCCCGGCACCCTACAGATCCGGCGACTCGTTCGCGGGCGGCGGGGGGAGGCAGTGGAGGGGGTGCGGGCAGAAGCGGCCGCGGAGGCGGAGGGGGGGAGGGGCTCGAAGACAGCCGGCAGCCGCTTCGGTGAACGTCACCCGGGAGGCGACCGGGACCGGCCCGGGAAGCCATCGTCCGGCCCCGGATCCCGGCCGCGGCCGGACCGGCTCGAAGCCCCGCGGCCCCGGCACGGGGGAGGCCCAAAGACTGGCGGCAGCCGCTTCGCTGAACGTCACCCGGCCGGCGACCGGGGCCGTCCCGGGGCCGTCCCGGGATGCCGGCTTCCGGCACGGGGTCCCGGCCGCGGCCGGACCGGCTCGAATCCCCGCGGTCCCGGCAGCAGCCGGAGCCGCTCGCCGTTCGGGCTCCCGGCACCCTACGGATCCGGCGACTCGTTCGCCGGCGGCGGGGGGAGGCAGTGGAGGCGGTGCGGGGAGAAGCGGCAGCGGAGGCGGAGGGGGAGCGGGGGGGACGATAGTGGCGGGGGGCGGGGGGTGCTCGAAGGCAGCCGGCAGCCGGTTCGGTGAACATTCGCCGGGGCGGGGGGGCGACCTGTCCGTGCCCGGGGCAGCCCCGGGAAGCCGGCAGCCAGCACGGGGTCCCGGCAGCACCTGTTCCCTGCCCTGGGACTTGCCGTGCCCGGCGGCCGGTTGCCGGGTGGGGGGAGCGATGAGAGGCGGGGCGCAGCGGCCGGGGCAGCGCCGGGCCGCAGCGGGGGGCTGGGCGGGTGGGGTAGGCGTCGAGCGGCAAGCCCTCGGCTGCAGCGAATGTTCGGCGGTGCGGGGCGGGGGGGGACGGGACGACACGTTGGGGGCGCCGAGTCCGAGCCACCCCCGGCCCCAGGGGCGGCCGGAGGGGGAGGCCGGTGCCTGGCCCTGGGAGCTGCTGGGCGCCGGATGGCCGAGGGTGCGTCAGAAGCCGCCCGAGCGGTCGAGCAGGTCCTCCAGAAAGGCCTAGGGTGGCTTCGAGGGCCCCGGGAGCAGTCGAGGGAGGCCTCCAGGCAGGTCTGGAGTGGATGGGAGGCCTTCCAAAGCAGACAAGGGAGGCTGCCAGCGGGGCCTAGGCTGGCACTGCAGCCTGTAAATGGTTGGGGGGGGGGGCCTCTGGTGCGGCCTGGAGTCTCTGGGTGGCGTCCAGAGAGGTGCAAAAGATCCTCTGGTGCGGCCTGTGGTGGCGGAGAAGCCTGCAGAGCGTGCGGGGGAGGCTTCTGGTGCGGCCTGGGGTGGGTCGGAAGCCTGCAGAGCGTGCGGGAGAGGCTTCTGGTGCGGCCTGGGGTGGCTGAGAAGCCTGCAGAGCGTGCGGGAGAGGCTTCTGGTGCGGCCTGGGGTGGCTGAGAAGCCTGCAGAGCGTGCGGGAGAGGCTTCTGCTGCGGCCTGGGGTGGCTGAGAAGCCTGCAGAGCGTGCGGGGGAGGCTTCTGTTGGGGCCTGGGGTGGGTCAGAAGCCTACAGAGCGTGCGGGGGAGGCTTCTGGTGCGGCCTGGGGTGGGTCGGAAGCCTGCAGAGCGTGCGGGAGAGGCTTCTGTTGGGGCCTGGGGTGGCTGAGAAGCCTGCAGAGCGTGCGGGGGAGGCTTCTGCTGCGGCCTGGGGTGGCTGAGAAGCCTGCAGAGCGTGCGGGGGAGGCTTCTGCTGCGGCCTGGGGTGGCTGAGAAGCCTGCAGAGCGTGCGGGGGAGGCTTCTGGTGCGGCCTGGGGTGGCTGAGAAGCCTGCAGAGCGTGCGGGGGAGGCTTCTGGTGCGGCCTGGGGTGGGACGGAAGCCTGCAGAGCGTGCGGGAGAGGCTTCTGCTGCGGCCTGGGGTGGGTCGGAAGCCTGCAGAGCGTGCGGGAGAGGCTTCTGTTGGGGCCTGGGGTGGCTGAGAAGCCTGCAGAGCGTGCGGGAGAGGCTTCTGCTGCGGCCTGGGGTGGCTGAGAAGCCTGCAGAGCGTGCGGGAGAGGCTTCTGCTGCGGCCTGGGGTGGCTGAGAAGCCTGCAGAGCGTGCGGGAGAGGCTTCTGCTGCGGCCTGGGGTGGCTGAGAAGCCTGCAGAGCGTGCGGGAGAGGCTTCTGCTGCGGCCTGGGGTGGCTGAGAAGCCTGCAGAGCGTGCGGGAGAGGCTTCTGCTGCGGCCTGGGGTGGCTGAGAAGCCTGCAGAGCGTGCGGGAGAGGCTTCTGCTGCGGCCTGGGGTGGCTGAGAAGCCTGCAGGGCGTGCGGGAGAGGCTTCTGCTGCGGCCTGGGGTGGGTGGGAAGCCTGCAGAGCGTGCGGGGGAGGCTTCTGGTGCGGCCTGGGGTGGCTGAGAAGCCTGCAGAGCGTGCGGGGGAGGCTTCTGCTGCGGCCTGGGGTGGCTGAGAAGCCTGAAGAGCGTGCGGGAGAGGCTTCTGGTGCGGCCTGGGGTGGCTGAGAAGCCTGCAGAGCGTGCGGGAGAGGCTTCTGGTGCGGCCTGGGGTGGCTGAGAAGCCTGCAGAGCGTGCGGGGGAGGCTTCTGGTGCGGCCTGGGGTGGCTGAGAAGCCTGCAGAGCGTGCGGGGGAGGCTTCTGCTGCGGCCTGGGGTGGCTGAGAAGCCTGCAGAGCGTGCGGGGGAGGCTTCTGGTGCGGCCTGGGGTGGCTGAGAAGCCTGCAGAGCGTGCGGGGGAGGCTTCTGGTGCGGCCTGGGGTGGCTGAGAAGCCTGCAGAGCGTGCGGGAGAGGCTTCTGGTGCGGCCTGGGGTGGCTGAGAAGCCTGCAGAGCGTGCGGGGGAGGCTTCTGCTGCGGCCTGGGGTGGCTGAGAAGCCTGCAGAGCGTGCGGGAGAGGCTTCTGCTGCGGCCTGGGGTGGGTCGGAAGCCTGCAGAGCTTGCGGGGGAGGCTTCTGGTGCGGCCTGGGGTGGGTCGGAAGCCTGCAGAGCATGCGGGGGAGGCTTCTGCTGCGGCCTGGGGTCTCTGGGTGGCCTCTAGAGAGGTGCAAAAGACCCTCTGGGTTGGGCTGGGGTGGCTCTTGGACCCCTGCCACACAGTGGAGAGAGGCCTCCGGCCCGCCACCTGTGTCCCTGTGTGCCTGAGTGCCTGTGTCCCTGTGTCCCTGTGTCCCTGTGTCCCTGAGTGCCTGAGTGCCTGTGTCCCTGTGTCCCTGTGTCCCTGAGTGCCTGAGTGCCTGAGTGCCTGTGTCCCTGTGTCCTTGTGTCCCTGTGTCCCTGTGTCCCTGTGTGCCCGAGTGCCTGTGTCCCTGTGTCCCTGTCTGTGTACCTGTGTGCGAGAGTGTCCGGCACGCCACCCAGCGGCGGCGGGCAAGCAGGTAGGCGGGTGGGCGGGCCGGCGAGGGCCAGTGTGAGTTTGGGGGGTGGGAGGGGAGGCGGCAGCTGGAAGCGTCAGAGGAGGGGGCGTGGCTCCGGCTGGCCCCGGGAGCAGGTTCCCGGGACCGGGACCGGCTGGACCCGGCGGGTGGTTGATCCCGGGGCGGGGGGCAGAGGCGGCGGGAAGCGGCAGCTGCGTGTGCGGCGGGGGGGTGGAGGGCGAACCGCGGCGGGAAGCGGATGCTTCAGAGCAGGTTACGGGGGCGGGGACGGACGACACCACCTGTCCCCGCCCCGGGACGGGCTGGACCCGGCGCCCTGGACCCGGCGCCGTGTACCCGCCGCCGCCCCCGCCGCCGCCCCCCTCCGCCACCCCGGGACCCCGACGTTTTTTGGCGCCCGCGCCTTTTTTTGCTCCCCGCCTGCCCGCGCTGCCCCGGGCCCTCCCCCGGGGCGGGGCGGGAGGGAGGGACGGACGGACGGGTAGCCGGGGATCTCCGAGCGCGCGCCACCAGACCGAGGCGGGTCCCGGCGGCGGCGGCGGCGGCGGCGGCGGCGGCGGCAGCAGCAAGCGACGGCGGGGGGGGCAGGCTAGGGAGAGAGGGGGAGCGGCATGCGGTAGGGCTGGGGGGTTTGTTTCGGGGGGGAGGGGTGGGGGGGGGGTGGCAGCGGTCAGCGAGAGCGGGGAGAGGGGGAGCGGCATGCGGTAGGGCTGGGGTGTTTTTGGGGTGGGGGCGTTGGGGGGATTAGCGGGCGGGCGGGCAGCCCAGCCAAGCGGCAAGCCGGGGGGCGGGCGAGGGCGGCTTTAGGGCCGGAGGAGCGGAGCGCAACCTCCCCCGTGCAGGCTCCAGCGTGGAGAGCAGCAAGTTTTTGGGGACGGGGGACGACGGACGGGAGGGGCAGCGGCGAGAGGCTAGCTGCGGCAAGGGGCACCGGCACGGCCGCCCTAACAGCGCCGCCTCGGTCGCAGGGGTTAGAGAGCAGCCGGGCAGCCCGGGAGGGAAGCGGCAGCCCGCGTCGCGATCCCCCCTCCAGGGGACAATGTGGGAAGGGGAAGCCGCGGCGGCTTTGGCGGGGGGTGCCCAGCTGCTAGCGGCTTCGGGGGGCAGTTAGCGGCGGCGGGGGGGGGGGGAGATGGGTCGCGGCAGCGGCAAGAGATAACGGCGGGCGGGGGGGCTCCGTGCAAAGCGGTAACGGGAGCCGGGGGGTGTGGGGAGCTGGGGGTGGCAGCAGCGGCAAGAGGCAACGTCGGGAGGGGGGGCTCCGCGCAAACCGGTAACGGGGGCCGGGGGGTGTGGGGGGGGCGGTGGTGGCCGCGGCAAGAGGCAACGGCAGGCGGGGGGGCTCCGCGCAAACCGGCAGCGGGGGGGGGGGGCGGGGGTAGCGGCAAGAGGCAACGGCGGGAAGGGGGGGCTCCGCGCAAACCGCTAACGGGAGCCGGGGGGTGTGGGGAGCTGGGGGTGGCAGCAGCGGCAAGAGGCAACGTCGGGAGGGGGGGCTCCGCGCAAACCGGTAACGGGGGCCGGGGGGTGTGGGGGGGGCGGTGGTGGCCGCGGCGAGAGGCAACGGCAGGCGGGGGGGCTCCGCGCAAACCGGCAGCGGGGGGGGGGCGGGGGTAACGGCAAGAGGCAACGGCGGGAAGGGGGGGCTCCGCGCAAACCGGCAGCGGGGGGGGGGCGGGGGTAGCGGCAAGAGGCAACGGCGGGAAGGGGGGGCTACGCGCAAACCGGCAGCGGGGGGGGGGCGGGGGTAGCGGCAAGAGGCAACGGCGGGAAGGGGGGGCTCCGCGCAAACCGGCAGCGGGGGGGGGGCGGGGGTAGCGGCAAGAGGCAACGGCGGGAAGGGGGGGCTCCGCGCAAACCGGCAGCGGGGGGGGGGCGGGGGTAGCGGCAAGAGGCAACGGCGGGAAGGGGGGGCTCCGCGCAAACCGCTAACGGGAGCCGGGGGGTGTGGGGAG
>NW_027142690.1:0-2500 GCF_026170545.1 Melanerpes formicivorus
GCCTCCGCTGCCGCTTCTGCCCGCACCTCCTTCACTGCCTCCCCCCGCCTCCCGCGAACGAGTCGCCGGATCCGTAGGGTGCCGGGAGCCCGAACGGCGAGCGGCTCCGGCTGCTGCCGGGACCGCGGGGATTCGAGCCGCTCCGGCCGCGGCCGGGACCCCCGTGGCGGAAGCCGGCATCCCGGGACGGCCCCGGGACGGCCCCGATCGCCTCCTGCGTGACGTTCACCGAAGCGGCTGCCGGCTGTCTTCGAGCCCCCCCCCCCCTCCGCCTCCGCTGCCGCTTCTCCCCGCACCCCCTCCACTGCCTCCCCCCGCCGCCGGCGAACGAGTCGGCGGATCCATACCGTCCCGAGAGCCCGAGGCGGCGGCACCCAGTGCGGGTCCGGCCGAGGCCGGGACCCCGTGCCTGTCGCAGGCTTCCCGGGACGGCCCCGGTCGCCGGCCGGGTGACGTTCAGCGAAGCGGCTGCCGCCAGTCTTTGGGCCTCCCCCGTGCCGGGGCCGCGGGGCTTCGAGTCGGTCCGGCCGCGGCTGGGACCCCGTGCCTGTCGCAGGCTTCCCGGGACGGCCCCGGGACGGCCCCGATCGCCGGCCGGGTGACGTTCACCGAGGCGATTGCCGGCTGTCTTCGAGCCCCCCCCCCCCCTGCCGGAGCCGCGGGGATACGAGCCGGTCCGGCCGCGGCCGGGACCCCCGTGCCGGAAGCCGGCATCCCGGGACGGCCCCGGGACGGCCCCGATCGCCTCCTGGGTGACGTTCACCGAAGCGGCTGCCGGCTGTCTTCGAGCCCCCCCCCCCCTCCGCCTCCGCTGCCGCTTCTCCCCGCACCCCGTCCACTGCCTCCCCCCGCCGCCCGCGAACGAGTCGCCGGATCTGTAGGGGGCCGGGAGCCCGAGGCGGCGAGCGGCTCCGGCTGCTGCCGGGACCGCGAGGCTTCGAGCCGGTCCGGCCGCGGCCGGGATCTCGTGCCGAACGTCGTCTTCCCGGGACGGTCCCGGGAGGGCCCCAGTCTCCTCCCGGGTGACGTTCACCGAAGCGGCTGCCGGCTGTCTTCGAGCCCCCACCCCTGCCGTGGCCGCGGGGATTCGCCCCGGTCCGGCAGCTGACGGTTCCCTGTGTCGGACGCCGGCTTCCCGGGACTGCCCCGGGACAGCCCCGGTCGCCTCCCGGGTGACGTTCACCGAAGCTGCTGCCGCCTGTCTTTGTCCCCCCCCCCCGTGCTCTCCCTCAGGCGGGAGGTAGACGTGCTCTCCCTCGGCGAGTAGACGTGCTCTCCCTCGGCGAGTAGACGTGCTCTCCCTCGGCGAGTAGACGTGCTCTCCCTGGGCGAGTAGACGTGCTCTCCCTGGGCGAGTAGACGTGCTCTCCCTGGGCGAGTAGACGTGCTCTCCCTGGGCGAGTAGACGTGCTCTCCCTCGGCGAGTAGACGTGCTCTCCCTCGGCGAGTAGACGTGCTCTCCCTGGGCGAGTAGACGTGCTCTCCCTCGGCGAGTAGACGTGCTCTCCCTGGGCGAGTAGACGTGCTCTCCCTGGGCGAGTAGACGTGCTCTCCCTGGGCGAGTAGACGTGCTCTCCCTGGGCGAGTAGACGTGCTCTCCCTGGGCGAGTAGACGTGCTCTCCCTGGGCGAGTAGACGTGCTCTCCCTGGGCGAGTAGACGTGCTCTCCCTCGGCGAGTAGACGTGCTCTCCCTCGGCGAGTAGACGTGCTCTCCCTCGGCGAGTAGACGTGCTCTCCCCTCGGCGAGTAGACGTGCTCTCCCTGGGCGAGTAGACGTGCTCTCCCTCGGCGAGTAGACGTGCTCTCCCTCGGCGAGTAGACGTGCTCTCCGCGGAGATCGCGCTTGTCGCCAAGGGGGTCGCTGTTGCGCTCTGCCTCCGCCTACGTCATCGTACAAGCCGGCGTGATTTCTGCGACCTGCCGCTGGGCGGAGGTCGGCTGGTTGTGCGCTCGCGGAGCTGACGGCCCTCCAGTTCCGTATATGAGGGAACAAGCGACGCCGAGCACTCCCAGGGCAGCGCTGCCGAGCGGCTGCTCCAAGCCACCCGCCAGGCGGCTGGGCAGGGGTCCGTCTGGCTTCTCGGTGGCTTTCGCCCGGGTCAGAGAGGGGACCCGCGGGGCCGAACAAAGGCGCGGCGGTTTGGAGCGGCCGCTGGCGCACCCTCAGCGGTGTTGGATGGGTTTCGCTCGTCCGTGAGCCGGAGCCCAGCCCGGGCTCGGCAACGAAAGCGGGGAAAAGAAAAAAAGTTGACGAGTGGCTGGCGCCGGCCACTGCCGAAGTGTGGAACCCCCGAAGCGAAGTTTGCCCGGTGGGGCACGGGGGCAGAGAAAGCCGGGGAGACGTGGTGCCGGCGTCGGTCCCACCAAGAATGGAAAGCAAGCCCGTCCAGGCACGGCGAGAGAGAGCCCGGTAAGGGGCAGAGAGAGTTCCCAGCACTGGACCCTCTTCACGGGGGTTCCCCCCCATGGCCAAAGCCGCAGCCCGCGGGGGCACGGCAT
>NW_027142690.1:15000-25000 GCF_026170545.1 Melanerpes formicivorus
GACGTGCTCTCCTTCCCGAGGAGGTAGACGTGCTCTCCTTCCCAGGAGGTAGACGTGCTCTCCTTCCCAGGTGGTAGACGTGCTCTCCCTCGGTGAGTAGACGTGCTCTCCCTGAGCTGGCAGGTAGACGTGCTCTCCATGGCGAGGGGGGACTTAGTGCACTGAGCCGTGCGGCAGGAGGTAGACGTGCTCCCCGCGGCCGGGCGGGCACTTAGCGCGCGGAGGCTGGAACCGCGGGGTAGACGTGGTCCCCGGGACGAGGGCCGCCTGGTATCGCCCGCCCGGCCCCCAACCCCCCCCCCCCCGCGGCGGCGTAAATGAAGAGAGGCAGTCGGCATGAAACCTTCTTTTATTAAGTGTTGTTTTCATCGAGCGTCTTTCATTAAAGGTTGTGTTCTGAAGCAGTCTTTTCTTCAACAGCGCTGTTCTCCGGGGAGAAGGTCTGCCGGCATCTCTAGAAATCTCCCCCCGCCCCTGACCGCCTCCCCCCCCGCCCCCGTTGCCGGTTTGCGCGGCGCCCCCCCCTCCCGACGTTGCCTCTTGCCGCTACCCCCGCCCCCCCCCCGCTGCCGGTTTGCGCGGAGCCCCCCCTCCCGACGTTGCCTCTTGCCGCTACCCCCCGCCCCCCCCCCGCTGCCGGTTTGCGCGGAGCTCCCCCTTCCCGCCGTTGCCTCTTGCCGCTACCCCCGCCCCCCCCCGCTGCCGGTTTGCGCGGAGCCCCCCCTTCCCGCCGTTGCCTCTTGCCGCTACCCCCCGCCCCCCCCCGCTGCCGGTTTGCGCGGAGCCCCCCCTTCCCGCCGTTGCCTCTTGCCGCTACCCCCCGCCCCCCCCCGCTGCCGGTTTGCGCGGAGCCCCCCCTTCCCGCCGTTGCCTCTTGCCGCTACCCCCCGCCCCCCCCCCCGCTGCCGGTTTGCGCGGAGGCCCCCCTTCCCGCCGTTGCCTCTTGCCGTTACCCCCCGCCCCCCCCCCCGCTGCCGGTTTGCGCGGAGCGCCCCCGCCTGCCGTTGCCTCTCGCCGCGGCCACCACCGCCCCCTCCACACCCCCGGGCCCCCGTTACCGGTTTGCGCGGAGCCCCCCCTCCCGACGTTGCCTCTTGCCGCTGCTGCCACCCCCAGCTCCCCACACCCCCCGGCTCCCGTTAGCGGTTTGCGCGGAGCCCCCCCTTCCCGCCGTTGCCTCTTGCCGCTACCCCCGCCCCCCCCCCCCGCTGCCGGTTTGCGCGGAGCCCCCCCGCCTGCCGTTGCCTCTTGCCGCGGCCGCCACCGCCCCCCCCCACACCCCCCGGCCCCCGTTACCGGTTTGCGCGGAGCCCCCCCTCCCGACGTTGCCTCTTGCCGCTGCTGCCACCCCCAGCTCCCCACACCCCCCGGCTCCCGTTAGCGGTTTGCGCGGAGCCCCCCCCTTCCCCCCTTCGCGGGCTGCCGCTTCCCTCCCGGGCTGCCCGGCTGCTCTCTAACCCCTGCGACCGAGGCGGCGCTGTTAGGGCGGCCGTGCCGGTGCCCCTTGCCGCAGCTAGCCTCTCGCCGCTGCCCCTCCCGTCCGTCGTCCCCCGTCCCCAAAAACTTGCTGCTCTCCACGCTGGAGCCTGCACGGGGGAGGTTGCGCTCCGCTCCTCCGGCCCTAAAGCCGCCCTCGCCCGCCCCCCGGCTTGCCGCTTGGCTCGGCTGCCCGCCCGCCCCGCTAATCCCCCCAACGCCCCCACCCCAAAAACACCCCAGCCCTACCGCATGCCGCTCCCCCTCTCCCCGCTCTCGCTGACCGCTGCCACCCCCCCCCACCCCTCCCCCCCGAAACAAACCCCCCAGCCCTACCGCATGCCGCTCCCCCTCTCTCCCTAGCCTGCCCCCCCCGCCGTCGCTTGCTGCCGCCGCCGCCGCCGCCGCCGCCGCCGGGACCCGCCTCGGTCTGGTGGCGCGCGCTCGGAGATCCCCGGCTACCCGTCCGTCCGTCCCTCCCTCCCTCCCGCCCCGCCCCGGGGGAGGGCCCGGGGCAGCGCGGGCAGGCGGGGAGCAAAAAAAGGCGCGGGCGCCAAAAAACGTCGGGGTCCCGGGGTGGCGGAGGGGGGCGGCGGCGGGGGCGGCGGCGGGTACACGGCGCCGGGTCCAGGGCGCCGGGTCCAGCCCGTCCCGGGGCGGGGACAGGTGGTGTCGTCCGTCCCCGCCCCCGTAACCTGCTCTGAAGCATCCGCTTCCCGCCGCGGTTCGCCCTCCACCCCCCCGCCGCACACGCAGCTGCCGCTTCCCGCCGCCTCTGCCCCCCGCCCCGGGATCAACCACCCGCCGGGTCCAGCCGGTCCCGGTCCCGGGAACCTGCTCCCGGGGCCAGCCGGAGCCACGCCCCCTCCTCTGACGCTTCCAGCTGCCGCCTCCCCTCCCACCCCCCAAACTCACACTGGCCCTCGCCGGCCCGCCCACCCGCCTACCTGCTTGCCCGCCGCCGCTGGGTGGCGTGCCGGACACTCTCGCACACAGGTACACAGACAGGGACACAGGGACACAGGCACACAGGGACACAGGGACACAGGGACACAAGGACACAGGGACACAGGCACTCAGGCACTCAGGCACTCAGGGACACAGGGACACAGGGACACAGGCACTCAGGCACTCAGGGACACAGGGACACAGGGACACAGGGACACAGGCACTCAGGCACACAGGGACACAGGTGGCGGGCCGGAGGCCTCTCTCCACTGTGTGGCAGGGGTCCAAGAGCCACCCCAGCCCAACCCAGAGGGTCTTTTGCACCTCTCTAGAGGCCACCCAGAGACCCCAGGCCGCAGCAGAAGCCTCCCCCGCATGCTCTGCAGGCTTCCGACCCACCCCAGGCCGCACCAGAAGCCTCCCCCGCAAGCTCTGCAGGCTTCCGACCCACCCCAGGCCGCAGCAGAAGCCTCTCCCGCACGCTCTGCAGGCTTCTCAGCCACCCCAGGCCGCAGCAGAAGCCTCTCCCGCACGCTCTGCAGGCTTCTCAGCCACCCCAGGCCGCACCAGAAGCCTCTCCCGCACGCTCTGCAGGCTTCTCAGCCACCCCAGGCCGCACCAGAAGCCTCCCCCGCACGCTCTGCAGGCTTCTCAGCCACCCCAGGCCGCACCAGAAGCCTCCCCCGCACGCTCTGCAGGCTTCCCACCCACCCCAGGCCGCAGCAGAAGCCTCTCCCGCACGCCCTGCAGGCTTCTCAGCCACCCCAGGCCGCAGCAGAAGCCTCTCCCGCACGCTCTGCAGGCTTCTCAGCCACCCCAGGCCGCAGCAGAAGCCTCTCCCGCACGCTCTGCAGGCTTCTCAGCCACCCCAGGCCGCAGCAGAAGCCTCTCCCGCACGCTCTGCAGGCTTCTCAGCCACCCCAGGCCGCAGCAGAAGCCTCTCCCGCACGCTCTGCAGGCTTCTCAGCCACCCCAGGCCGCAGCAGAAGCCTCTCCCGCACGCTCTGCAGGCTTCTCAGCCACCCCAGGCCGCAGCAGAAGCCTCTCCCGCACGCTCTGCAGGCTTCTCAGCCACCCCAGGCCGCAGCAGAAGCCTCTCCCGCACGCTCTGCAGGCTTCTCAGCCACCCCAGGCCCCAACAGAAGCCTCTCCCGCACGCTCTGCAGGCTTCCGACCCACCCCAGGCCGCAGCAGAAGCCTCTCCCGCACGCTCTGCAGGCTTCCGTCCCACCCCAGGCCGCACCAGAAGCCTCCCCCGCACGCTCTGCAGGCTTCTCAGCCACCCCAGGCCGCACCAGAAGCCTCCCCCGCACGCTCTGCAGGCTTCTCAGCCACCCCAGGCCGCAGCAGAAGCCTCTCCCGCACGCTCTGCAGGCTTCTCAGCCACCCCAGGCCGCACCAGAAGCCTCTCCCGCACGCTCTGCAGGCTTCCGACCCACCCCAGGCCGCACCAGAAGCCTCCCCCGCACGCTCTGCAGGCTTCTCCGCCACCACAGGCCGCACCAGAGGATCTTTTGCACCTCTCTGGACGCCACCCAGAGACTCCAGGCCGCACCAGAGGCCCCCCCCCAACCATTTACAGGCTGCAGTGCCAGCCTAGGCCCCGCTGGCAGCCTCCCTTGTCTGCTTTGGAAGGCCTCCCATCCACTCCAGACCTGCCTGGAGGCCTCCCTCGACTGCTCCCGGGGCCCTCGAAGCCACCCTAGGCCTTTCTGGAGGACCTGCTCGACCGCTCGGGCGGCTTCTGACGCACCCTCGGCCATCCGGCGCCCAGCAGCTCCCAGGGCCAGGCACCGGCCTCCCCCTCCGGCCGCCCCTGGGGCCGGGGGTGGCTCGGACTCGGCGCCCCCAACGTGTCGTCCCGTCCCCCCCCCGCCCCGCACCGCCGAACATTCGCTGCAGCCGAGGGCTTGCCGCTCGACGCCTACCCCACCCGCCCAGCCCCCCGCTGCGGCCCGGCGCTGCCCCGGCCGCTGCGCCCCGCCTCTCATCGCTCCCCCCACCCGGCAACCGGCCGCCGGGCACGGCAAGTCCCAGGGCAGGGAACAGGTGCTGCCGGGACCCCGTGCTGGCTGCCGGCTTCCCGGGGCTGCCCCGGGCACGGACAGGTCGCCCCCCCCGCCCCGGCGAATGTTCACCGAACCGGCTGCCGGCTGCCTTCGAGCACCCCCCGCCCCCCGCCACTATCGTCCCCCCCGCCCCCCCTCCGCCTCCGCTGCCGCTTCTCCCCGCACCGCCTCCACTGCCTCCCCCCGCCGCCGGCGAACGAGTCGGCGGATCCGTAGGGTGCCGGGAGCCCGAACGGCGAGCGGCTCCGGCTGCTGCCGGGACCGCGGGGATTCGAGCCGGTCCGGCCGCGGCCGGGACCCCGTGCCGGAAGCCGGCATCCCGGGACGGCCCCGGGACGGCCCCGGTCGCCGGCCGGGTGACGTTCAGCGAAGCGGCTGCCGCCAGTCTTTGGGCCTCCCCCGTGCCGGGGCCGCGGGGCTTCGAGCCGGTCCGGCCGCGGCCGGGATCCGGGGCCGGACGATGGCTTCCCGGGCCGGTCCCGGTCGCCTCCCGGGTGACGTTCACCGAAGCGGCTGACGGCTGTCTTCGAGCCCCCCCCCCCCCTCCGCCTCCGCGGCCGCTTCTGCCCGCACCCCCTCCACTGCCTCCCCCCGCCGCCCGCGAACGAGTCGCCGGATCTGTAGGGTGCCGGGAGCCCGAACGGCGAGCGGCTCCGGCTGCTGCCGGGACCGCGGGGATTCGAGCCGGTCCGGCCGCGGCCGGGACCCCGTGCCGGAAGCCGGCATCCCGGGACGGCCCCGGGACGGCCCCGGTCGCCGGCCGGGTGACGTTCAGCGAAGCGGCTGCCGCCAGTCTTTGGGCCTCCCCCGTGCCGGGGCCGCGGGGCTTCGAGCCGGTCCGGCCGCGGCCGGGATCCGGGGCCGGACGATGGCTTCCCGGGCCGGTCCCGGTCGCCTCCCGGGTGACGTTCACCGAAGCGGCTGACGGCTGTCTTCGAGCCCCCCCCCCCCCCTCCGCCTCCGCGGCCGCTTCTGCCCGCACCCCCTCCACTGCCTCCCCCCGCCGCCCGCGAACGAGTCGCCGGATCTGTAGGGTGCCGGGAGCCCGAACGGCGAGCGGCTCCGGCTGCTGCCGGGACCGCGGGGATTCGAGCCGGTCCGGCCGCGGCCGGGACCCCGTGCCGGAAGCCGGCATCCCGGGACGGCCCCGGGACGGCCCCGGTCGCCGGCCGGGTGACGTTCAGCGAAGCGGCTGCCGCCAGTCTTTGGGCCTCCCCCGTGCCGGGGCCGCGGGGCTTCGAGCCGGTCCGGCCGCGGCCGGGATCCCGGGCCGGACGATGGCTTCCCGGGCCGGTCCCGGTCGCCTCCCGGGTGACGTTCACCGAAGCGGCTGCCGGCTGTCTTCGAGCCCCCCCCCCCCCCTCCGCCTCCGCTGCCGCTTCTCCCCGCACCCCCTCCACTGCCTCCCCCCGCCGCCGGCGAACGAGTCGCCGGATCTGTAGGGTGCCGGGAGCCCGAACGGCGAGCGGCTCCGGCTGCTGCCGGGACCGCGGGGATTCGAGCCGCTCCGGCCGCGGCCGGGACCCCGTGCCGGAAGCCGGCATCCCCGGACAGCCCCGGGACGGCCCCGGTCGCCGGCCGGGTGACGTTCACCGAAGCGGCTGCCGGCTGTCTTCGAGCCCCCCCCCCCTCCGCCTCCGCTGCCGCTTCTGCCCGCACCCCCTCCACTGCCTCCCCCCGCCGCCGGCGAACGAGTCGGCGGATCCGTAGGGTGCCGGGAGCCCGAACGGCGAGCGGCTCCGGCTGCTGCCGGGACCGCGGGGCTTCGAGCCGCTCCGGCCGCGGCCGGGACCCCGTGCCGGAAGCCGGCATCCCGGGACGGCCCCGGGACGGCCCCGGTCGCCGGCCGGGTGACGTTCAGCGAAGCGGCTGCCGCCAGTCTTTGGGCCTCCCCCGTGCCGGGGCCGCGGGGCTTCGAGCCGGTCCGGCCGCGGCCGGGATCCCGGGCCGGACGATGGCTTCCCGGGCCGGTCGCCGGTCGCCTCCCGGGTGACGTTCACCGAAGCGGTTGACGGCTGTCTCCGAGCCCCCCCCCCCCCCTCCGCCTCCGCTGCCGCTTCTGCCCGCACCTCCTTCACTGCCTCCCCCCGCCTCCCGCGAACGAGTCGCCGGATCCGTAGGGTGCCGGGAGCCCGAACGGCGAGCGGCTCCGGCTGCTGCCGGGACCGCGGGGATTCGAGCCGGTCCGGCCGCGGCCGGGACCCCGTGCCGGAAGCCGGCATCCCGGGACGGCCCCGGGACGGCCCCGGTCGCCGGCCGGGTGACGTTCAGCGAAGCGGCTGCCGCCAGTCTTTGGGCCTCCCCCGTGCCGGGGCCGCGGGGCTTCGAGCCGGTCCGGCCGCGGCCGGGATCCGGGGCCGGACGATGGCTTCCCGGGCCGGTCCCGGTCGCCTCCCGGGTGACGTTCACCGAAGCGGCTGACGGCTGTCTTCGAGCCCCCCCCCCCCCTCCGCCTCCGCGGCCGCTTCTGCCCGCACCCCCTCCACTGCCTCCCCCCGCCGCCGGCGAACGAGTCGGCGGATCCGTAGGGTGCCGGGAGCCCGAACGGCGAGCGGCTCCGGCTGCTGCCGGGACCGCGGGGATTCGAGCCGCTCCGGCCGCGGCCGGGACCCCGTGCCGGAAGCCGGCATCCCGGGACGGCCCCGGGACGGCCCCGGTCGCCGGCCGGGTGACGTTCAGCGAAGCGGCTGCCGCCAGTCTTTGGGCCTCCCCCGTGCCGGGGCCGCGGGGCTTCGAGCCGGTCCGGCCGCGGCCGGGATCCCGGGCCGGACGATGGCTTCCCGGGCCGGTCGCCGGTCGCCTCCCGGGTGACGTTCACCGAAGCGGTTGACGGCTGTCTCCGAGCCCCCCCCCCCCCCCCCTCCGCCTCCGCTGCCGCTTCTGCCCGCACCTCCTTCACTGCCTCCCCCCGCCTCCCGCGAACGAGTCGCCGGATCCGTAGGGTGCCGGGAGCCCGAACGGCGAGCGGCTCCGGCTGCTGCCGGGACCGCGGGGATTCGAGCCGCTCCGGCCGCGGCCGGGACCCCGTGGCGGAAGCCGGCATCCCGGGACGGCCCCGGGACGGCCCCGATCGCCTCCTGGGTGACGTTCACCGAAGCGGCTGCCGGCTGTCTTCGAGCCCCCCCCCCCCTCCGCCTCCGCTGCCGCTTCTGCCCGCACCCCCTCCACTGCCTCCCCCCGCCGCCCGCGAACGAGTCGGCGGATCCATACCGTCCCGAGAGCCCGAGGCGGCCGCACCCAGTGCGGGTCCGGCCGAGGCCGGGACCCCGTGCCTGTCGCAGGCTTCCCGGGACGGCCCCGGAACGGCCGCGGTCGCCGGCCGGGTGACGTTCTCCGAAGCGGCTGCCGGCTGTCTTCGAGCCCCCCCCCCCCCTCCGCCTCCGCTGCCGCTTCTCCCCGCACCTCCTTCACTGCCTCCCCCCGCCGCCGGCGAACGAGTCGCCGGATCCGTAGGGTGCCGGGAGCCCGAACGGCGAGCGGCTCCGGCTGCTGCCGGGACCGCGGGGATTCGAGCCGGTCCGGCCGCGGCCGGGACCCCGTGCCGGATGCCGGCATCCCGGGACGGCCCCGGGACGGCCCCGGTCGCCGGCCGGGTGACGTTCAGCGAAGCGGCTGCCGCCAGTCTTTGGGCCTCCCCCGTGCCGGGGCCGCGGGGCTTCGAGTCGGTCCGGCCGCGGCTGGGACCCCGTGCCTGTCGCAGGCTTCCCGGGACGGCCCCGGAACGGCCGCGGTCGCCGGCCGGGTGACGTTCACCGAGGCGACTGCCGGCTGTCTTCGAGCCCCCCCCCCCCTGCCGGAGCCGCGGGGATACGAGCCGGTCCGGCCGCGGCCGGGACCCCGTGCCGGAAGCCGGCATCCCGGGACGGCCCCGGGACGGCCCCGATCGCCTCCTGGGTGACGTTCACCGAAGCGGCTGCCGGCTGTCTTCGAGCCCCCCCCCCTCCGCCTCCGCTGCCGCTTCTCCCCGCACCCCCTCCACTGCCTCCCCCCGCCGCCCGCGAACGAGTCGCCGGATCTGTAGGGGGCCGGGAGCCCGAGGCGGCGAGCGGCTCCGGCTGCTGCCGGGACCGCGAGGCTTCGAGCCGGTCCGGCCGCGGCCGGGATCTCGTGCCGAACGTCGTCTTCCCGGGACGGTCCCGGGAGGGCCCCAGTCTCCTCCCGGGTGACGTTCACCGAAGCGGCTGCCGGCTGTCTTCGAGCCCCCACCCCTGCCGTGGCCGCGGGGATTCGCCCCGGTCCGGCAGCTGACGGTTCCCTGTGTCGGACGCCGGCTTCCCGGGACTGCCCCGGGACAGCCCCGGTCGCCTCCCGGGTGACGTTCACCGAAGCTGCTGCCGCCTGTCTTTGTCCCCCCCCCCCGTGCTCTCCCTCAGGCGGGAGGTAGACGTGCTCTCCCTCGGCGAGTAGACGTGCTCTCCCTCGGCGAGTAGACGTGCTCTCCCTCGGCGAGTAGACGTGCTCTCCCTCGGCGAGTAGACGTGCTCTCCCTCGGCGAGTAGACGTGCTCTCCCTGGGCGAGTAGACGTGCTCTCCCTGGGCGAGTAGACGTGCTCTCCCTCGGCGAGTAGACGTGCTCTCCCTCGGCGAGTAGACGTGCTCTCCCTGGGCGAGTAGACGTGCTCTCCCTGGGCGAGTAGACGTGCTCTCCCTGGGCGAGTAGACGTGCTCTCCCTGGGCGAGTAGACGTGCTCTCCCTGGGCGAGTAGACGTGCTCTCCCTGGGCGAGTAGACGTGCTCTCCCTGGGCGAGTAGACGTGCTCTCCCTGGGCGAGTAGACGTGCTCTCCCTCGGCGAGTAGACGTGCTCTCCCTGGGCGAGTAGACGTGCTCTCCCTGGGCGAGTAGACGTGCTCTCCCTCGGCGAGTAGACGTGCTCTCCGCGGAGATCGCGCTTGTCGCCAAGGGGTCGCTGTTGCGCTCTGCCTCCGCCTACGTCATCGTACAAGCCGGCGTGATTTCTGCGACCTGCCGCTGGGCGGAGGTCGGCTGGTTGTGCGCTCGCGGAGCTGACGGCCCTCCAGTTCCGTATATGAGGGAACAAGCGACGCCGAGCACTCCCAGGGCAGCGCTGCCGAGCGGCTGCTCCAAGCCACCCGCCAGGCGGCTGGGCAGGGGTCCGTCTGGCTTCTCGGTGGCTTTCGCCCGGGTCAGAGAGGGGACCCGCGGGGCCGAACAAAGGCGCGGCGGTTTGGAGCGGCCGCTGGCGCACCCTCAGCGGTGTTGGATGGGTTTCGCTCGTCCGTGAGCCGGAGCCCAGCCCGGGCTCGGCAACGAAAGCGGGGAAAAGAAAAAAAGTTGACGAGTGGCTGGCGCCGGCCACTGCCGAAGTGTGGAACCCCCGAAGCGAAGTTTGCCCGGTGGGGCACGAGGGCAGAGAAAGCCGGGGAGACGTGGTGCCGGCGTCGGTCCCACCAAGAATGGAAAGCAAGCCCGTCCAGGCACGGCGAGAGAGAGCCCGGTAAGGGGCAGAGAGAGTTCCCAGCACTGGACCCTCTTCACGGGGGTTCC